>NW_027633657.1:0-145000 GCF_053919585.1 Euprymna scolopes | reverse complement strand
TTACTTATAAATTACATTTTAAAAAGTAAAGGAACACGATTTGATTTCTAGTAAAGTTGAAGTTTATTTAATATAATTAAATGAAAATTATGCATGTAAGAATATGAATATTTGAAGCAGAACACAAGCAAAACATTTTATATGAGTTAAGACAATAAACAAATATTAAAATTAAACAATTTTTTTAATCAAAATGATTTTTTTAAATCAAAATGAATGTTTTTTAATCGAAATGAACAATATTTTTTTAAAATCAAAATGAATATTTTTTTAATCAAAATGAATATTTTTAATCAAATTGAACCACATTATTTTTAAATACAAATGAACCACAATATTTTTTCAAAATCAAAAACAATATTTTTAATGGGTTTGTATTACTGTACACATAGATTCGAAAAAGTTGCCAAAAAACAAATATATAACAAATAAATGTTATCAAAGGCAAGATAAGTTACTTTTCTACCAAACTGGATATATTTTTCGTATTTTTATTCAATGTAACATGTTTATTCAGCTCGAAAACCATACAGTGTTTACCGATGTATTGGAAGATTCAAGATGGCGTCTTAGTCCCTCTTTAACACGGTAAGTTTGGGAAAAGGTGTTATAAATAAAAAACTGAATAAAATACTGTTAAAAACTCGCTCAATATGTTACCGTGACATAGGTTGACATATATTCGGCGGGTTTTTAATAGTATTTTTCAAGTTTTTTATTTATAACACCTTTTCCTATACTTACCGTGTTAAAGAGGGAATGAGGAGCCATCTTGAATTTTCCAATACATCGGTAAACACCGTATGGTTTTCGAGCTGAATAAACATGTTACATTGAATAAAAACACGAAAAATATATCCAGTTTGGAAGAAAAGTAACTTATCTTGCCTTTGATAACATTTATTTGTTATATATTTGTTTTTTGGCAACTTATTCGAATCTATGTGTACAGTAATACAAACCCGAAATGAATTTAAGATCACGAGTGAAATGAGAAAATGAAGAAAATCACATTTACTCTGTGTGTTTACTGTTTATGTAAGTCAGCGGGTTTGGTTGCCATAACAACGTGACTGTAGTGAACGTGTGTGTGTGCGCGTGTGCTTGCTAGTACTACTATTAAGTTTGTAGAAGCGTTTGATTTCGTGTAGTTTAGTTTCGTATATAAATTTCGTATTTTTTTAATTTGTAAATAACAAGTTATTAAAAAATTAAACCCTTCCAAGATGGACAATAAATAAAGCCATAATATTTTATGGTAAAGGTAAGAGCGTAGAAACCATTATTTTTAAGGAGATGTGATTATTGGATTAACCAATCATAAATCGTCTGTGGCACACACATCTCGGTTTTTATAGATATATAGATATATTATATAGATGTATATATATGTATATATATATATTATATATATTATATATATATGTATATATATTATATATATATATATTATATATATATATGTTATATATATATATGTATACATATGTATATATACATTAAATATATGTATATATATGTATATATGTATATATATGTATATATATGTATATATATTATATATATGTATATATTATATATATGTATATATATTATATATATATATGTATATATATTATATAGATATGTATATATATTTTATATACATATATATTTTATATATATAATATATGTATATATATTATATATATGTATATATATATATTATATATGTATATATATATAATATATGTATATATATATTATATATATAAATATAATATATGTATATATATATAATATATATATAATATATGTATATATATATATATTATATATAATATATGTATATATATATTATATACATGTATATAAATATTCTATATATATATATTATATATATATGTATATATATTATATATGTATATATTTTATATATATGTATATATATGTATATTATATATATGCATATATATATTCTATATATGTATATATTATATATATGTGTATATATATATTATATATGTATATTTGTTATATATATGTATATATATTATATATATGTATATATATATTTTATATATGTATATATATATTTTATATATGTATATATTATATATATGTATATATATATTCCATATATGTATATATTATATATATATGTATATATATATTATATATGTATATATTTTATATATATATATATGTATATATGTATATATATATGTATATATGTATATATATTATATATATGTGTATATATATTATATATATATGTATTTATATGTATATATTATATATATAAAGTATATATATTATATATATATTATATATATATATTATATATGTATATATATATTATTTATATATGTATATATTATATATATATATTATATATATGTGTATATATGTATGTATATATATATTTTATATACATATATATATGTACCAGTCTTCAAGAATTCTGGTGAAAGAACTGACCCACTAAATTATCGCCCCATTAGCCTCCTCCCGATTTTCGCCAAAATATTTGAGTCCTTAGTTAATAAAGCCCTAGTCCAGCACCTAACAGCTGCTAAACTCTTGACTGACAAACAATATGGATTCAGGCAAGCCCGTTCAACAGCAGATATCTTAACTGTAGTTTCTGAACGTATATACCGTTCATTGGATAAAACAGGGGAGGGTAGAGCGGTGGCCCTTGATATATCTAAGGCTTTTGACAGGGTATGGCACGATGGTCTTCTAAGGAAAATTAGATCATATGGAATCACTGGAAGAATTCATAACGTAATTAAATCCTTCTTAAGTAATAGAAAAATCAAAGTTGTCCTCGACGGACGTACATCCAAACAATATGACATAAATGCGGGAGTGCCTCAGGGGTCTATCCTTGGACCTCTATTGTTCCTGATATTCATAAACGACCTCCCTGATAAAATTGTTTCGGAGATGGGTATATTTGCCGATGACACCACTCTCTATAACAGATATGAGGGGAAAACAAATGAACACATATCCAAGAAAATGGCAGAAACACTAGAGGATGACCTCCAATCCGTAGTGGAATGGGGACAAAAATGGTTGGTCTCATTCAATGCTGCTAAGACTAAGCTTGTTTCCTTCAATAACTACAAGAAACCTTCTCTACCACCAATAGCAATGGCCAAGAACACATTGCCTGAAAGTACTTCTTTTAAACTCCTCGGCCTAACGTTTACAGGGAATATGAACTGGAATAGATACATTGAGAGCATTGCCAAGGCTGCTGCAAGGAAGGTTGGCTCCCTCTACCGTGCTAGAAAACTACTTACGCCTGCCAGTATCCTATACCTCTATAAGGCAACCATTCGCCCATGTATGGAGTACTGTTGTCACATCTGGGCTGGTGCATCTGCTGCTTGTCTCTCGCTCCTGGACAGGGTTCAAAAAAGAGTCGCAAACCTGATAGGTCCTGAACTGTCATCTGGGCTTCAACCTCTGTCCCATCGACGAGATGTTGCATCCCTCTGCCTGTTCTACAAATACTTTAATGGTGAATGCTCTGACGAACTGCAAACACTTGTACCTCCCCGACGTAACTACCCCCGACAAACCCGACAAGCTACTAAGTCTCATCCCTTTACAGTGGAGATCCCTAGGTGCAAGAAAGCCTTTTACTCCAATAGTTTCTTCCCCAGAACTGCGGGTCTTTGGAACTCCCTTCCGGGATTCTGCTTTCCCAACTGCAATGATATGCAGAAGTTCAAGTGTAATGTTAACAAACATCTTTCTACTCTTCTCCCTTCATAATGACCCCGCTAATTAATTCCCTAATAGTAGCCCCCTGCTTCAAAGTGGCACTGTGCCTTGTTTGGGGTGAAAATTGAATAAAAAAAAAAAAAAAAAAAAAATGTATATATATTATATATATAATATATATATATGTATATATATGTGTATATATTATATATAAATGTATATGTATATATATATGTATATATATTTATTATATATATATAGATATTATATATATGTATATATATTTTATATATATGTGTGTGTATATATATATTATATATATATGTATATATATTTTATGTATATATATATGTATATGTATATTTTATATATATATATATATGTATATATATTTTATATATATATATGTATATATATATTTTATATATATATGTGCATATATATATATTTTATATATGTATATATATATATTATATATATGTATATATATATGTATATATATTATATATATATGTATATATATTATATATTTATGTATATATATTATATATATGTATATATATTATATGTATATGTATATATGTATATATATATATTATATATATGTATATATATTATATATATATGTATATATATTATATATATACGTATATATATTATATATATATGTATATATATATTATAATGTATATATATTTTATATGTATATACATTATATATGTATATATATGTATATATATATATATATTATATGTATATATATTATATATATATATATGTATAATTTATTATATATATGTATATATATTTTATATGTATATATATGTATATATATATTATATATGTATATATATGTATATATATATATTATATGTGTATATATATGTTTATATATATTATATGTATATAGATAGGTATATATATATATTATATGTATATATATAGGTATATATATATATTATATGTATATATATAGGTGTATATACATATTATATGCATATATATTATATATGTATATATATATTATATGTATAATTATTATCTATGTATATATATTTATATATATGTATAGATATATTTTTATGTATATATATATTTTATATGTATATATATGTATATATATTGATATATATATATATATATATATATATATGTATACATATATATTGATATAACGCCTAAATATTTTAAGGACCAATCGACTTGGCAGGTGAGTTGTTACACTTTCCTTACACATAATACAAATTGTCCGTGGTACTATTGGTGTATTTTCTATACAACTCTTACACCATTACCAAATTTATGACGTTATGCCATATGGTGTGAACATCACAAACCACATGCAAAATTGATATTGGCAGCTGAAAATGTTTGTTTACTGGATCGTAAATTTTTTTTCAATTTGCACAATCTTTTTATTTTTCTGTAAAAGAGTTGTTTAAAATTCAAAACCAATTTTATGACGTCATACTATCTTGCCTGAACATAATAAACTACATGCAAAATGGATAGTGATAATAGCTAAAAAATTAAAAAAACGAAGCCTCGCCAATCTGCACAATTGCTAATTGTATTGCAATCGACATATAGTCCGTAATATGTAACAATATATCAATTTGTAAATGATTTGCAATTTGCACATTTTTACTATTCTGTAAGACGCTTAAAAAGGCGTAAAATATAGAGTGTAAAGGCAGTTCCTATTTACTTAACCTCAGTTTAATGGCCGGGTAAAATTTACTATACAAATAGTAAAGAGGATAATTAAGTGCAATATGGATACTCAGGGTGCATTGAATTAGCATATCTTTCAATATGGCACTTATCTATGCATTGTTAATTTTGTTATTTAATATCACCCAAACAGCATTATATAAACGCCATTCAAAATTGATTGCTGCTCTTTCTTCACGAACCATGGCCATCAATTAATGCACATTAAATATCTGCAAGATACAGAAACAAAGATTAACTTGTTTGACTTGTTGATCTAGTGTTATTCTTCATTAATTCTCTGTTCAGGTACCTCGTTATAATACATCATCATATTCCAGTACCTTTCTATTCAAAGCTGCAGACCTGTGGAGCTCTATTACGTCTGTTTTTATAGCCTATAACAATTCACTATAAAATCTCTAAAAACTATATTCCTTTAAAATAGAAAAAAGAATTAACTTTCTGAATATAATACAATTTTTAGAGATTTATTCTTAAATTTGCTGATTATTTTTACAAATAAAAGTAAAAAATAAGAACCTGATTCTGTTGCATTAAAGTCGCTATTATTAGTATTAACAACTATATAATATTAGGAAAATATCCAGCTTTATATCAAACACATAAAAAAGCGGCTATATTTCCATAGATCTTACTTAAAACAAAACCTATTTTAAAAAAGCATATTATTATCCATTGCTAATAAACTAAATTATATATTGATTTGTATTATTAACTTTTATTTACTGAGTATTTAAATTCACTTTCCTGTATTATGAGCTTATTATATTTCTATCTTTAGCAATATATTTTTTATTATTATCTGTAGAAACTATGGTAGTTGTATGTCCCTACAAATTAATACTATATTATTGTTTATTTTACTTTATCTATTACAAAAATATCTATTAAAAATACTATGAATGGTATTAAACATTTTTACAATATGAATGTGAATTAAGTGTTTATTTCTGTAATATTTAAACGTTTTACAAAGTTATGTTTCTTGTTTTGTTGGCACGATTACAATAAAAAATTATATAAAAATATTAAATTTCATTTATTTTTATTCTCAGATGTTCCTGATTGAATGTTTTTAATTAAGGAATCATCTTCCTCCTTAAACAGTATTCTTTAAACGATTATTACTTTTTTATTTGCAGATGTTCCTGCTTGAATGTTTTTAATGAATATTAAGAGACCATCCTTCTCCTTAAACAGTATTCTATACACAATTATTTCCTTACGTGGCAGACAACAAAAACGTCCGCACACAACTTTATTAGACATATATGTGTAAAGTGTTATTTTATCTGGATTGTGTAGCAAATAGTAATACGAACATCACACATATTTAAAATTGTGAACTTTTTGTTTAATGTTTTTTATAAATCATAAGATATCGAATTTAACATTTCAGAAAAATCTGCTAATTTACAAATGAAAATATTTTAACTTTTATACTACAAAATATCACTTATTTAACAAATGAAAATGGATACACAATTGAAATTATTTAAGCATAAAATTTAACTTGGAGCAACAACCCCATATTAAAACTGAGAAAGTCAGGATAAAATATATTGTTTATAACGTGGTAGTGATAATCTTACACCAAGAGTAATTTACTTTAAATATGAATATACAGATAAGGGAAAAGCTATATTCTTGTGAAGTGTGTAATTTTTCTTGTTTTAAAGAATCATATTTACTGAAGCATATGAGAACGCACACTTGGAAAAAGCCACATTCCTGTGAAATGTGTGGATACTCTTGTTCTCAAAAATCAAATTTAGTGACACATATGAGAACTCACACTGGGGAAAAGCCATATACCTGTAAAGTGTGTGGTTTTTCTTGTTCTAAAAAATCAAATTTAGTGACACATATTAGAACTCACACTGGGGAAAAGCCACATACTTGTAAAGTGTGTGGTTTCTCTTGTTCTCAAAAATCAATTTTAGTGACACATATGAGAACTCACACTGGGGAAAAGCCACATACTTGTGAAGTGTGTGGATATTCTTGTTCTACAAAATTACAATTAGTGATGCATATAAGAACTCACACTGGGGAAAAGCCACATTCTTGTGACGTGTGTGGATATTCTTGTTCTCAAAAATCAACATTAGTTACACATATGAGAACTCACACTGGGGAAAAGCCACATTCTTGTAAAGTGTGTGGATATTCTTATTCTAAAAAATCAAAGCTAGTGATACATATGCGAACTCACACTGGGGAAAAGCCATATACTTGTGAAGTTTGTGGGTATTCTTTTCCTAAGAAATCAAAGCTAGTGATACATATGAGAACTCACACTGGGGAAAAGCCACATTCTTGTGAAGTGTGTGGATATTCTTGTACTGAAAAATATTCGTTACTGATACATATGAGAACTCATACTGGAGAAAAGCCACATTCTTGTGAGGTGTGTGCATATTCTTGTTCTACAAAAGCAAATTTGGTGACACATATGAGAACTCACACCGGGGAAAAGCCATATTCTTGTGAAGTGTGTGGATATTCTTGTTCTACAAAAGCAAATTTGGTTATACATATGAGAACTCACACTGGGGAAAAGCCACATTCTTGTGAAGTGTGTGGATATTCTTGTTCTAATACATCAAACTTAGTGATACATATGAGAACTCACACTGGGGAAAAGCCACATTCTTGTGAAGTGTGTGGATATTCCTTTGCTCAAAAATCAACTTTAGTAGCACATATGAGAACTCACACCAAGAAAAATTTCGACTGAAGTGAAAACAAAAAAAAAAGGAAAAGCCACATTCTTGTGAAGTATGTTGATATTCTTTTACTGTCAAATCAACATTAGTGAGTCATATGAAAACTCACACTGGGGAGCTTGAATGCCTACTAGACACTATTCTCGAGTGTCCAAGATCTCTCTGTACTGGGGTTTCTCAGAATAACCTGGCATGAGGATACTGACCAAATATTCAAAATCATAGTATTCGCTGCCCAAATAAGAACTCCTAACTATGGCTAACCCACATTAGCTTTTGCAAGGAATGGTACATATTCTCCTAGTGATTTTACTATTAAGACAAGGAGACCAAAATAAAAGATATACTACAACGTATAAAAATAATGAATCGATGAGAGGAAAATTTTGTTCTCAATTTATTTACGAACTTGTTTGAGAAATAAAGACCTTAAATTGAACATTAGAATATCTATGTATCTCATATAGACGTCAAGTGTTAGCCTAAGGTCGTGGTCCCCTTGATTTTGACTGAAGTAAAATAAAAAAGGGAAAAGCCACGTTCTTGTGTGGATATTCTTTTATAAAAAAAATCTAATTTAGTGAGACATATGAAAAATCACCTGCTCTGACACGGATCTGCGCCAGTTGCTGCAGGTAGTCGGGTTAGTACACACCTTCTCCAATGATATCGGAATGAAGTTTGGCCTGGATAAAAATGCCAGGTGTACACTCAGAGCTGGGAAGAAGACCCACACAGAAAATATGCAGCTTAATGAAGACATCCACAACAGGAATCTAGAAGAGCACGAGCCTTATAATTACCCTGGCATTGAGGAAAACTGGAACATACAAGATGAGGGAGATGATTAGTAAAGGATTTATATATAGCTTTCAAATAAAAATATGCTATATATATATCAACCAACTTGCTATGCCAGTAATCACATATAGTTTTGGTACCATTGACTGGCCACAAAAATATATCAACCAACTTGCTATGCCAGTAATCACATATAGTTTTGGTATCATTTACTGGCCACAAAAATATATCAACCAAATTGCTATGTCAGTAATCACATATAGTTTTGGTATCATTGACTGGCCACAAAAATATATCAACCAAATTGCTATGCCAGTAATCACATATAGTTTTGGTATCATTGACTGACCACAAAAATATATCAACCAACTTGCTATGCCAGTAATCACATATAGTTTTGGTATCATTGACTGGCCACAAAAATATATCAACCAAATTGCTATGCCAGTAATCACATATAGTTTTGGTATCATTGACTGGCCACAAAAATATATCAACCAAATTGCTATGCCAGTAATCACATATAGTTTTGGTATCATTGACTGGCCACAAAAATATATCAACCAAATTGCTATGCCAGTAATCACATATAGTTTTGGTATCATTGACTGGCCACAAAAATATATCAACCAAATTGCTATGCCAGTAATCACATATAGTTTTGGTATCATTGACTGGCCACAAAAATATATCAACCAAATTGCTATGCCAGTAATCACATATAGTTTTGGTATCATTTACTGGCCACAAAAATATATCAACCAAATTGCTATGTCAGTAATCACATATAGTTTTGGTATCATTGACTGGCCACAAAAATACATCAACCGGCTATATTTAAAGACACGGAAGCTTCTACCGCTTCATAAAATAATATATAGACATCAATGTCTACCAAAACTGTATTTGCCCAGGGGAGAAGGAAGTCTGGGACTCCCCACGATCAATCATCAACATAGGGAAACTCAAATAAAAATAAATTACTTGCTATGCCAGTAATAATATATAGTTTTGGTATCATTGAATAGCCACAAAAATACATCAACTGGCTAGATCTAAAGACACGGAAGCTACTATCGCTTCATAAAATAATATATAGAAGTCAGTGTCTTCCAAGACACTGCCCAGGGAAGAAGGAGGACTAGGGCTCTCAGAGATCAACCACCAATATAGGGCAACAATAGTGAGTACAGACCAGTATCTGAGAAGCACCCAGAACCACACCCTCTGAATGGTATAGGAACATCAACAAACAATAGCCAGCAGAACAACATCAGTCACCCAGCTGGCCAAGCATTTTGGTCAGGGCTGTCTCTCAGATGAGGGCGAAGCACCAAACAAATTTGCCACAGAAATCGCAAGAAAGAGCCAGCAGAAATATACCGAGACATTGCAAAAGAGGGACCTTAAAGAATAGGACCAATATCAGCGTATTTTCTGGGGGAGCCTTCCCAGGAATACATAGACAAAAAAGGTTCCTTGGACTGGCTCAAGAGGGGAGCCCTCTACCACGATAAGGAAAGGGTTATAATTGCTGCTAAAGACCAGGAATTGATGACCAATGCATTCAAGATGGCAGGTCTCACTAATGATAACAAATGCAGATTCTGCCACACTGAATTGGAAAGTGTGAGTCATCTAGTATCAAGTTGCAAGGTTCTTTTAAGGGATGACTACTACAACATGAATCCACTTTCGACTTTTGAATCAATTACCATAGAGGTCTATTATCACTCACTACCTAGTAATGTAAAACTCGCCAATCGTCACTCGCTACTCCAAGCAACTGAAAATGATCTTAGAAATTAACGAAATGGTCAGTGTATTCAGAGTATAGTAAAATAAGTTTTATTTCTAATATATTTTCATTTAAAGGAAACGCTAATGCAAATTGTTTTGTTCTTACTGTTTTAAAAAATATTAGATATGCAAATTCAGTTTCTTGCCACATGATTTTGCACGCGTTCCTTTTTCTTTAAAAGACTGAGTTCTTTCTCTCTTGCTTTAGTAGCTGTGAATTTTATTCAATAAAACCGAACCTTCTTTATACCTAAATGTAGATAACTCATAGGGTTATCTCCCTTTACTTGTGGACATCACACTTAAGTAGCTGTGAATTTTGTTCAATAAAACCGAGCCTTCTTTATTAGAGAGCGCGCATACCTAAAGGTAGATAACTCTTAGGGTTATCTCCCTATACTTGTGGCCAAATATTAGATATGCAAATTCAGTTTCTTGTCACATGATTTTTGCTTTAAAAGACTGAGTTCTTTTTCTCTTCTTTTAGTAGCTGTGAATTTTGTTCAATAAAATCTTGGAAAGAGGTTTTTTACGTCTTCATTTATTTACAATACTACATGCATACACCCAGTCTCGGGAAAAGCATGCTGTAGGATAATTGAGTTCATACATATATGTAACGGGCATATGTACAGTGTCGCCAAAAAGAAAGTCCGCACATGTATTTTTTTCAAACACTGCAAATTCAAGCTAAATTTAATGCAACTGTTTAAACAACCTATACCTCATCTGATTCGACTTTTATTCCTCTATAATTTTACCTGTTCATGTTTGACTTTTGATTGAAATATTCTAGTGTTCACCTCAATTTAAAAATAATTTCAAAATGAGGAGGCAAAAAGAAAGTCCGCAGCAACAAATTCGGTTAAACTATCGCCCCAAAATCAGTTTTAAATATCTAGCAACAGGCAACAAAGCATCTCTAATCGTAATTGTTGTTCCAGATTATACAGCGTAACATTTCGTCCATATGCCACGACTTTCTCTTAGTGATCGTTAGGAGCTCATTAATCGCCGCCTTTCTGGTTTATCCAATCGAGAAATCGGCCGCAGATTGAAATGTGGTGAGAAAACTGTATGAAAGTCTGTGTAAAAGAACCAAAACTCCGGTAGTGTTCGTGATGCCCCGAAATCTAGTCGAACTAGAGTCAGGGGAGACAATGCTATCAAGATTCGCAGCATAAGAAACACATTTGAAACGACTCCCTAAATCTAACAACTGCAATCTTGTTAAAAAGTGCTCTCTTACTACTGATCGGAACAGATTAAAGGAATGTAATTTGCGAGGATATGTTGAAGATGCAAGCCAATAAAGAACAGAAAGCGCCGTCTGCACTTAGTCAGATGCAATGAAAATAATGACTCTTGGTCAAAAGTGCTTTTTAGAGTCGAAAGCAATTCCAATAGGCAGTGATGGTAGGTAGTACATGCGTCAGAGGAAAGACGAAGAATTTAATCCTAGGTGCTCAGTTTGAACGCTGCAAGGTAGTGGAGGTTCAGTTTTTTTCTGTGGGGCATTATTATTACCACTGTTCGCTAGCAAGGTCGAATTAATTCTTTGGTCGGGATTTGGATGAACATTCCATCTTCATGCTGGCAATGTCAAGATATTCCGTGTTTTGATTGGCCTGCACAATCATGTCGGAAACATATAGCATTACATCAAGCAACAGCTACAGAATGATAAAATTCCAAATTTGGAAGAACTTTGGACAAAAATTAAAGAAAAGTAGGATGCCCTTTCCTCGGAGTATTGCTGCAGTCTAATTCAAGGAATTCCCAAAAGATTGCAGATTCACAAATTGCAGAAGGGCTATGCTACAAAATATTAACTAGTTCATTGTGTTCCTGTTGTATTTGTGTTGCATTAGTGTCCTAAAGTTACATTTAAATAACAATTTTTCATTGTGCGGACTTTCTTTTTGCCTCCTCAATTGAAGTTATTTTTTTAATTGACGTGAACACTAGAATATTTCGATTCAAAGTCAAATATGAACAGGTAAAGTTATAGAAGAATAAAAGGCAACTCAAATGAGGTATAGTTTGTTACCTTAAATTTGCAGTTTAAAAAAAAAATTACAAGTGCGTACGTTCTTTTAGCCGCCTGTATTTGCAACGTTTTATTTCGTCTATGTAACTGTGTTCTTATGAATGTGTCTCTGAATGTATGTATAATGGTTTCTTTTCTTGTTTTGATAGTATATAGTGTTTTGGTAGTGTACAGTGACGGCTGTTTTTGTATGCGGATGTATATTAACAACCACGACAAATGATGTATGCACGACAGTTTAACATGACGGATAGACATTTTTACGTTAAAAATACATCTTCCTCCAAAATAAAACAGTATAACACCAAGATATATTTTTATATAACTTTATTTCATTTCTGTTATTTCTCGCAGAGTTGCACGAGATTTTTTTAATTCTATATTTTTTCTAGTGTTTTCATCTGCTTTCAGGATATTCAAAGGCAAAATCTCCATCCAGGGCTGCTGGCCAATCCACACTCTGCCTCCGCCAACTCTGACTGATTTACTCTGATTAGGAGACGATATGATAACTCGTTTATTCATTCTATTACACCACCAGTCTTATTGTTTATTGTAATCTGTATTTTATTTCCATTATTTTAAAAATTATTTGTCACAATTTTATGTTGATAAACTTGCATTCATACGTCTTTTATTTATTTTTCTGAACTAAATCTCAACTCACAATTAAAACAATGTTTGAAGTCACAATATGAAACAATGTTTGGTAATAAGACATCATATTCATCTGTATTGTTCAATAGTGTAGTGTCTCACTCATTTTTGCTATAGAGTTATACGAGTTTCTTCGGCCAGAATATTGATAGTTAGTCTATGTCGTATGAATTTTGCGATACTAGTATCCATCTAACTTTAACATTCCAACGTTATTATTGGCTCTGTCATTTCAAGGTTGTTTTCATAAATTAGTCTTATGTCTAAGATCCATTAAAACTCTTAATTATTTTTGCTTAGTATGAATTCTCATTGGTAATCAATCGAGCCCAAGATTAGACTTTTCTGCAGCTTTGTTTAACCGTCGGTGCCTGCATTCAACTTATTATTATTTATGTTTATCTTTTTGTAGAGTAAAACTTGATGTTTCAATTGGCGAATATTGTTTGTGCACAAAATCCGTCGTTCTTTTACTTCCCACTGACGCATACACAGAATAAGATAGAAACGGACATCACATGACCTATGACCTGTGAAGAAGCGCTGACGTGTCTGTTTGTCATGCAGGAAAAAGAAAAAGCAAAATGATGTATTTGATATTTAACATTGGGACGAGTAACGGAGGTTCCAATAAGTCCGAGTGAGCAAAGTAATCTTCTCCTCTCTTCTTCACAAAATCACAATTACGTTCCGTCGCTCCCGCAAATAAAAAAGGAAAATCCACCGTCATATTCAGACATTTAATCACAATACTACCACAATTTACATATCTCTTTCATCTTTGTACTTCACGGATTTCAGTTTCGAATGATGGTGATTCTTGCACACCTCAGTAGATAACGGGGATTTTATCATTACGCTCAATGAAGGTTATCTCATTGCACAACAAGAAAAAAAAAACGAAAGAACACCACGATAAACTTGTTAATAAATAGAGGGTAAATAGGGAAAGAAAGGTATATTCAGTTTTATGTTCACCAATAACAGTGTCTTCCACTTTAGTCCCTATGGCGTGTCAAAGAACTTAAATAAAACACGTTAACACTTAATCTTTTTAAAAGAGGGTGTATGTAAATTACCTCCCTTGCGCCATTAACTTAAATATTCATTCGAGAATATTTCAATCCTCTTGGTTCTGTAATCCAAGAAAATAATCCAAATCTTCTGTGGTGTAACGTATTTCTATATAATATTTCTTGCTTCCTTCTTACGTGATTTCTAACGCTTCGCTGGAGTTAGTATTCTTTCTTTTACAAGACCAATTCTAGGCCTTAAAATAGTTCTTTTTTTTTCCTCGGTGAATACGTCGCTGTAATCTCGTTTACAACTGATTTTTTTAAATAGTCTTTTCTGACTAATTATGTGTCGTATTCCTTGACGAATCCCAATTGAAGAAAAAGAAACCAAACCACTGGTGTCTCTTGTTTAAACTTGGGATTTTTAACGTCTTTTCTCTGGACGCGGGATAGCTAGCCGATTTCTCTTTCTCGTGTTCAAACTTACAATACTAACGCCTTTTCTCTTGACGCGGAATAGCAAGCCGACTTCTTTCTCGTGTTTAAAACAAAATGGCGCACATCTCCTTTTATCAATCAAAAGGCAAGCATTCAACACGTGATATAACAAGCAGTAACAACACAAGCTACACCAAGAAAAGAGGGGAGGGAAAGAGAAGGAAAGACAGAAAGTGGAAAATAACATTTTTACATAGATCCACCGGAGTGTTGTTCAGTTCCACTGTAACAGACACAAATAGACCCCTTTTCTTCTTGCGCCTTCGCTTCCTCTGAGTGAGTGATGCGGCCTTAAAATGTCCAATCTGAGGACTTGCACATGAATACGAATTAACCCCTAGGGACCAGACAGCTTCCGGTCCCAGAAGAAAACTCTCGCTCTTACGCTACCAGCCTTCGACGGTGCTAGACGTCTGTTCGCTTCGCTGCCCCTACTAAAGGTATTGACGACAGCCACTGGCTGTAACTACCTCGTAAGGCAGTGGAGAGACCCGACTCTACTTTCTTCCTTCCTTTCTTTCTAAAGTACGTTTTGCGAATAAACCTTTCCCTTGTTAAGTTGAAGAAGTTTGTCATTTGTTCATAGAATTGTGTTATTTTATTTTATTAGGGAAATTCCCTAAAATGGTGACTCCGTCGTGATAACACATTTCCGAACAGACACTTCTTTCGCATTTTAACAGGGTAAGGCGCGCATTTTAAAATCCAGCACATGGTTTCCGACCACCCACATAAACAGACAACGGATTCGGGAGAGCACGTTTAAAACTTAAAAAAAAACAACAACAAAAAGAAGACGTTATTTCCCTCTCTTCCTTATTGTTTTTTCCCTACATATATATATATATATATATATATATATATATATATATATATATATATATACATATATATATATAACGGAAACGCATTTCATTTCAAATACATCCCACATTTTCACGGATAATGATAACACATTTCAACCGGATACGTTTCCTTGAAACAAAACAAAACAAAGAGAAAACACCTTCTTCTTTCACAACGGCTACACAAAAAAAACGCCAACCTACAAAAATAGTTGACACTTTTTTGGTGTTCGAAAAATTCTTATACCAAGCTTGAACTGATTCTAATGCCATCTTTTTTCTACTTTGAACATTTCTGCCGTTTTAACGCGCACCGCGCATAAGAAAAAACTCAATACAAAAAAAACAACTTTCACGAAGTTTTTCCACATTAGCACTCTTCGGCCAAAATGTAAGAACTTAAAGAGTTCATTTATCTTCAGGTTCACACACATTTACAAAAAAAAAAACCCATATTGTCCACATTTATTTTTCACGGCTCTTCCTTATATAGTTTTTTTTAGCTTTATTTCATGGTAATTTTGTTTCTTTCTTCTCCTCCCCCGTTAGCTTGTTAATGTTTTTTTATATTGTCTCTGTTTAAAGATTTTCTCCATATTTCTCCTTTCTTCTCCACGTGGTCCATATTCGGCGTCCTTTCAGATTTCGGATAGATTATATATATATTTCTTTAAATATTTTGTATCTACTTTCGGTAGTGACGATTACAACGTTGCCTGCCTTCGCTGGTGACGTTCGGGTTTGGTTTGCTCAACGAGTCTTATTTAGCGGCGAACAACGTGTCAGAGCAAACGAAGCTGCACATTTTATTATGTACCTTCCCCGCGTCATTGACTCCTGCGGTCAAGGACTTAATAACGGACACCCCGTTAAACTCCACTTACGATAGCATAAAACGGGAGGTGCTACTACGGACGTCCGTGTCGGCGGAAAAGCGTTTTCAAATGCTGGTCCATGACGAGCACTTAGGTGACCGCAGGCCGACGGAACTACTCCGTAGAATGAGGGAACTGGCAGAGGACGTCCCTCCTGACAGTGCCTTAATTAAGCAGCTCTTTTTCTCAAGGCTGCCGGCGCAGGTAAAGGCCATACTTGCGCCAATGTTAGAAAAACACACCGTCGATGTAGTAGCAGCATCGGCGGACAAGGTCATGGACTTTGTGAGGGGGCCTACCACCGCAGCGATTCCACAACAGCCTGCTGAGGTACCCGCGGGTACCGCAAATTTAAGATAGGATGCTACATCGGTGGTTATACTAACGGCCATCGAACGCCTCACTAGAGAGGTGAGCAAGCTCAATATGGGCAGGTCACACTCACCCAGACGCCACTACAAAAGCCGCTCATCTTCCCCGCACCACCGTCGCCGTGCAAACATGGCGGGACTATGTTTTTATCATAGTCGCTATGGCGCTGAAGCACGGAACTGTAAAATGCCCTGCACTTTTAACAACCATGGAAACTAAATTGTGGAAAGACGAGCACGGCAAACTTTCCACAAAATGCAAATAACCGTGCCTTTTTCGTCACTGACGTAAAATCTCAAGCACGTTGCTTAGTAGACGCTGGCGCTGCTTAGGCTACTTAAAGAAAGGCCACCAGTGTCATTGATAACACCGCAAGCGGTGAACCATTCGACTATCCCCACGTACGGTCAAATTTCACGTTCTCTGGACTTGAATTTACGGAGAGACTTTACGTGGGTTTTCACCGTAGCAGATCTACCGTACCCCATACTAGGCGCGGATTTCTTGCATGATTTTAATTTAATGGTCGACATGCGCAGACGCCGGCTGATAGATGCTAGCACGGAACTTTCCGTCCCTGGCTCGTTATCTAATGCCCCATCTATCAGCCCGGTATTTTTCATTGCCGCTGCGAATGACTCATACCACGAGGTGCTACACTCCTACCCGGAGTTAACCAATTTAAATTTTGTGGTGAGCAAACCCACGCACACCACAAAACATCACATTGAGACCACAGGTGCTCCTGTGTTCTCACGCCCTCGTCGCCTTCCTGTGGATAAACTTAAAGCAGCGAAGGCAGAATTTAATCATATGCTACAGTTGGGAATTATACGCCCCTCGTCCAGTCCTTGGGCTTCCCCTCTGAATATGGTCCGAAAACGAGACGGAGATTGGCGTCCGACTGGGGACTATAGACGACTCAATGCCATGACGGTACTTGATCGTTACCCAATCCCGCATATTCAAGACTTTGCTTCCTCTCTGCATGGTTGTAAGACCTTCTCTAAGCAAGATCTGGTTAAGGCTTACCATTAGATCCCGGTGAATCCGGCCGGCATACCCAAAACTGCGGTTACAACTCCAGTTGGAGCGTTTGAATTTCTTACTATGCCTTTCGGCCTATGTAACGCTGCCAGTACTTTTCAGCGCTTTATGAATGAAGTAGTGCGTGATTTAGATTTCGTCTATAACTATATAGACGACATTCTCGTGGCTAGTGCCTCACCTGAGGACACGTCACTCACCTCCACCTACTTTTTGAACATTTCAGCAATACCAAGTGAGGATTAACCCTGGTAAATGCGTTTTAGGTGTTACGTCACTAGTTTTCCTGGGCCACATTATCAGCCCAGACGGTATATCTCCATTGCCGGAAAAGGTGAAGGCCCTACAAGACCTTCAACCGCCCACTTCACTTCGCCAACTTAGGCACTTCCTTGGTCTGTTGAATTACTACAGACGCGTAATTCCGAACTGTGCGGATCTCTTAGCTCCTCTTTCCGACCTGTTACATAACAGGAAGAAGAAAAACGAGCAGATCTCACTTAATGAGATCCAACTTAGAGCATTTGCTGAAGTGAAAAATAAACTAGCGACGACATCTTTGCTGGCACATCCTGTACCCGATGCCCGGTTTTCACTGGTCGTTGATGCATCGGGCACAGCTGTAGGTGCAGTGCTGCAACAGCAGCACCAACAACAGTTACAACCTCTTGCATACTTTTCGCGACAGCTGAAACCGGCCGAACAACATTACAGCACATTTGGCCACGAACTACTGGCAATGTACCTCGCAGTGAAACACTTCCAACATTCACTCGAAGGCCAACAATTTGTGATCTACACCAATCACCGTCCGCTTACATACGCACTGCGTGCTAAGCCGGACAAATATTCTCCCCGAGAAACACGTCATTTGGACTTTGTTTCGCAGTTTACTAGCGATATCCGACATATCGCGGGTGAGCAGAATGCAGCAGCAGACGCATTGTATCGCCTGCCCATTAATTCTCTGTCTTTCCCATCGGATATCGATTTGCAACAGATGGCCTTAGACCAGCCAAGTTTGGACACATTGGATCCATCGTCACCTGAATTTGCGACTTGCAAATTCGCATATCTGCCCGTGCCTACTTCTGACACGCAGATCATCTGTGACACCTTAACAGATTCACCTCGACCATTCGTTCCAACGACCCACCGTAGAGTGGTTTTCGACACTCTACACAACCTGGCACACCACGGACACAAAGCCACAGTAAAGCTGATTACAGCTAGATTTTTCTGGCCGAACATGAGGCGTGACATCACTGCTTGGTCACGTTCCTGTGTATCCTGCCAAAAGTTAAAGGTGCACGAGCATATCCGCGCACCCCTTGGAACATTCAGCACCCCAGACGCTCGGTTTAGCCATGTTCACATTGACTTGGTTGGACCATGGCCGGTCAGTCAGGGATTCACTTATCTCCTGACCTGCATAGACCGTTTCACACAGTGGCCAGAAGCCATCCCACTTAGTGACATTTCGGCTGAATCTGTAGCGCGAGCCCTTATATTAGGTTGGATATCGCGTTACGGAGTTCCCACTACGATCATCACTAATCGTGGTTCACAATTCGAATCCCACCTATTCCGGGAACTGTCTAAGATCCTCGGGATCACTCGCATTTGGACAACAAGCTATCACCCTGCTTCGAATGGGATGATAGAACGCTTCCATCGCCAATTGAAAGCTGCAGTACGCGCTTACCCTGACCAACAGCGATGGAGCGAGTACATACCGGTCATCCTTCTTGGCTGTCGGGCATCAATCAAGGAGGACCTGGGATATTCCACAGCCGAACTGGTCTATGGAGCACCTCTATCGTTGCCAGGTCAGATGCTGACCCCGATAGAGGATATATCAACTGACACAGCTCTGTATGTCAACAGACTACGAGCTTATCTCAATAAGCTACCGCCGATGCACCCTAGGGAACAGACCATTAAATTTTTGGTTCTGAAGGACATAGCGACATGGACTCACGTGTTCCTTAGAAAGGACGCAGTAAAAGCCCCCCTAACTCCACCTTACACTGGCCCTTATCGCGTGCTTTCAAGCACTGATAAAACTTTTATCCTAGACATTAGTGGTAAAAAAGAGACAGTATCGGTAGATAGGGTAAAAAGAGCCTTTCTGGACACATTAACACCTGAGCCACACATTCCTCAAACATACACACAGCATACACCTGAGGTAAATGTTCCACGTGAGAACGATTATGTGACCACTACACGTAGTGGTCGACGGGTACATTGGCCGAAGAGACTATGCAAAACAGTGTATTTCTGTTGAAAAAGAACATTTTTTCTTCTCTCCTTTCCAAAAAAAAAAGAACATTTTTTCTTCTCTCCTTTTCAGAACAGAACGTTTTGTGCAAATATTCCAACTTTTCACAGAAAAGTAAGAACATTTTTTTTCTGCAAGAAAATAACCTAAAGAAACGGACATTTATTATTGTATTTTTCTTTCTGCTATTTGTTATGCTACCTTTCTCTCTGTCGGCTTTCAGCCTAAGCAGGGGGTTATGTAGCAGACACAAATAGACCCCTTTTCTTCTCGTACATTCGCTTCCTCTGGGTGAGTGATGTGGCCTTAAAATGTCCAATCTGAGGACTTGCACATGAATACAAATTAACCCCTAGGGACCAGACAGCTTCCGGTTCCAAAAGAAAACTCTCGCTCTTATGCTACCAGCCTTCGACGGTGCTAGACGTCTGTTTGCTTCGCTGCCCCTACTAAAGGTATTGACGACAGCCACGGGCTGTAACTACCTCGTAAGGCAGTGGAGACTGGATACCCGACTCTACTTTTTTCTTTCCTTTCTTTCTAAAGTACGCTTTGTGATTAAACCTTTCCCTTGTTAAGTTGAAGAAGTTGTTTGTCATTTGTTCATAGAATTGTGTTATTGTATTTTATTAGGGAAATTCCCTAAATGCCTACATCTAAACGCAGATTCTATGCAAAAAGCTTATTTACCAAAATTGTCCGCCTGTGGTACACTATTCTGCTGGTCTGCTTCCCGGTTGAATACAACAAGATAACCTTCAAATCCAATGTAAACAAGTTCTTGTTGAGCTGTCCTCATAAATAATTAAATTCTACACAATTTACACCATTAATGATATCAAGACTGCCAACTTATATTCTAACCTTTATCCTCAAGTGGCCTTTGGGCCTTGATAAGTGGTGACTCATATAAAAAGGCACATTTAATTATTTAATGTTTAATATGGAAACAAATTCTTAATTGAAAGAAGGACTCTGATCTGAAACAATGACCGAGAAGCACGCATTAACATTACCGAGTAAAGACGCACCAGCTATTGGAAATTAGCTACTTTCCTTTCAAAAATGGAGTAAATGCCTGGGAGGATACAACTAATGATGAGTAAACTTTGCTTTTATATCGCCAGACTGATGATTACACGAAACATATCACACATGAATTCAGTTGTTTAAGTCGTAAGTTTAATCAAATCTTGTTTAATAACAATAAATTGTAAGTTTCATAATGTAATCATACAATTATATTCTACTTTCTTGGTCCAAATCTATTTTTGTCATTTGGCCGACTTCATCATTTGTACAATTCCTTCCTCTTGAGTTGTTAATGTGAAATGTTTGTATATGAGGATTATTCGCATTATTCAGACTACTGTTCCATTTCCAAACTTTGATGTTAACAGTAGTTCGACTAGTTCAGATAAATCATGAAATGTTCAGTCTTTAAAATCAACAAAAAGAAACGTCATTTTCATATCTTTATTTTTTAAAGAATTGTATATACAAAATATAAATTTAAAAAAGAAATCACAACAGCCCTTAAATATTGACAAATATTATCTAAACTTGATAGGAAAACAATTTGGCACACATAACTGAACGGACATTTTTACACATGGAGCGAAATAATGATTACACCGTATTGCGAATGACCTAAATCCATTGTCTTTTTAGAAGTTGATTTTTTCTTTAAATAAGTTCGCGTTTAAATCGTGTTTTTCATCTTTTAATATTGACTCTTTTATATTTCCGTATATTTTTTTTCGTATTGAATTGAACACACAAAACAAAATTTGTATCAATTTACTAACGAAATCTTAGCAAACAAAACAAATATTATGTTTTGAACACAAAAGAAAACACGAATAATCTATCCCGTTTTTTTTTTGTTTTTTTTTTGTTTTTTTTTCCGTATTGGATTTCGGGAATGAAAGGTAAGTTATTATTTTTTCTTTCACTTTTAAAAATATTTTTTTAAATAAGACATTAAAAAAGTTTATTTTTATTGCAATCCAAAAAAAAAAAAAAATAAATAAATCGATTTCTCCATGCTTTATAATAGACGTGAATAAAAAAAGCAAAATCTTCAAAAAAATATATTTCAATCTGACATAAAATTTTGAATTTCTTACAAAATGAGTTTATTTAAAGAAAACTTTTGATTTTAGAGAAAGTAATAATAATAATTACCATTTACACAATTTGATTTGAAGTTGGTTTGTTTTAACATTTAAAAAGAACATCTTTTTCTATCTACACCTATTTATTATGTCGCTAAAAAATGCATTTTGTTCTTAATGTTTTACCCAATATTTGGTACTAGTGCAGAGAGTGATCCGGACGTAAATAATAGCGTTATTATTTAAAAAGCCATTCTTACCATTGGGAGGGGAGGGTGTTTTGTGCCTATTCTATATTCAACCTTATAATTGAATAAAAAATATATCATAAAACTTTAATTAAACTTGGAAATACGATTTAAAAAATAGTGCGGATCACTCTCTGCACTAGCACCCAATATTTTACTATTTTAGAATAGGGATCACTTCCTTTTTTCTATAAACTTTATTTCAAATAAGTATCAATTTATCGGCCATCACAAATACGTAGAAATTTAATGTAGAAAAATATTTGTAAATCTTGATAATTTTACTAAGCGTAGTTTATCATCGAAATAAATTCAAAATGACCATAGCCATTTTCTCTTGTTCTAACGTAAACTCATCACTAATTTTTGAATAGTAAATAAGCGCTTTAAAAGAAGTATCAAACACAAAAAAAACGTATCTAGTTACATAGAGTTGTTTCATTGTTAGTAACATTTTTTGTACTATATGGGTTTTACTTTTTTTTTTACTATTGTTTGTTTATTTTTTCTAAACTATAAAATGATCATTTTGTTTATTGAATTGTTAGGTGAAAGTATTAATTAATTTGCAAGGATATCTTTCCTTATGTTATGACTGGCTTTCTGAAATAGGAAAATTATAATCAATAAGGGGGGGCGGTCATTTTCATTTGAATTGGACACAAAATGAAATGGATAAATAATTTAAAATTGAAATTAAAAATAAAATTTTAAAATATATTTATATGTATAAAACAAAAACAAAATAAATCGAATGACACTTTTTAATAATTATAACATTAAAACATTTATTATAACTCATAAAACTAAATAGACCAAAAGCCTACTAAATGGACTTAACTCTTATTGAACTCTTCAATAACACATCGACTATTAGTGACAAAAAGTCTGAGACTGGCATTTCTCTGAAAAACACAATCAGTTTTCTCAGAATTAAAATGTTTTCCAAAAAGACATTTCCAACTTTCACAAAAAAAAACTTCATATAAAAATATCTGAAGAGAGCTGAACAAGGCTTGAAACGTGTTATAAAAATATTTTAAAATAAAAAATGATAAAAATCTGAAAAACCCATTGTTGATGGCTACACTTCTTTTGAATATATATATATATATATATATATATATATATATATATATATATATATATATATATATATATATATATATATATTCCAGAAAGTACACAAAAGTTAAGGATGAGATTACATATTTAAAACTAAACGAATAAAGTAAACTCCAAATATTAAAATATGAATGCCTTAAACTTGAATTAAATTGATAATAATTGTATAAACAGAGTTATCCCCCTTACAACGTTAAGACTGTTTGTGAAGAGGAAAATAAAAGAAATTAAAATAGAATACTTATATAATGATAAAAATTAAAAAGATAAATTTCAAATTTAAATTAATGACATAAGTATGGAATGAAGATAAATTTTAATACTTTTTATTGAGATTGTCAGACTGACTTCCTCATCTTGGTAGTATAGTCACAACGTTTCAACCGTTTTGCCCTTCGGCCTTCATTGGAGGGCAAAATGTGGCCTCTCAGCGATAGTCTGTTGTCTGTCCCATTTCGAGATAGATTGCTAGAGCATTCCCTTTCAAATACATTTACGTTTGGAGAGACTTGTCACCTGCGGGTAAGCTGTCAACAAATTTGTTCATGCCCCAATTGGAGTAGTTGGTCTGTCAACTTTTATTTGTATTCACTGCAGGTCCAATAATGTTTATTTAGAATAATAGACTTGACAAATTGAGAAATCCATGAGTAGAAATCGAAAATGTAGATAAAAGCGAAGAAAATGCCATCAATTATTTTAAATGTTTTTGATTGAAACTTAAATAATTAAGTTTATTAAATATTTATAGTAATTTGATTATTTAATCCTTATAATATTTAAATATCAAACGTTAAAATAATGTTTACATTTATGGATGAACATATTGTTTTCTTTCTTCTCAAATACGGTAAGATTAAATATGTATTGTCTGTTTATAGTAATTTAAATATTTAGTCTCACTAATACTTAAGGATCAAATCTTCAAGACGTTTAAACGCTTGTGATGAAAATGTATTTTACGTTTATAGGAATTAGGGGTGAACAGATCTGAATGTAAAACATTCAAGATATTTTTACACGTTTCTATCACAAACAAGGCATATTACGGGACTATTATTTTGACCTATTACTAAGAAAAGAGTAACCCGATGTCTACACATTATATTTAAACTACTGCCTTATTGGGAGAATGTAAGAGAAGCAGAAAACTGGCAGGGAATTCCAAAGTCTAGCAATTAAAGGAGACAACTCTAAGAGTAAAAGGCTTTCCTGCATATCAACAGAGATTCTGCTGCTTGTCGATTGAGGAGAACTATTACGAGGGCGTATAATTACTATTTTTTATTATATTTTCACCCCAAACAAGACACGTTGCCACTTTGGTGTAGGGGACTACTATCAGGGCACTATGTTGGGATTTGGGCAGCAAAATGTCGGTTCACGTTGCACATGAACTTCTGCATGTCAGTACAGTTAGGGAAGCAGGAACCTGGAATAGAATTCCAGAGTCTAGCTGTTCTGGGGAAGAAACTATTGGAGTAGAAAGATCTTTTACATCTAGGGATCTCTACTGTGTGGGGGTGGGATTTAGCTGCCTGTCAGGTTTGTCGAGGGTGTCTACGTCGTGGGGGCACTATATTTTTATCAAATCACATTCCATTAAATTACTTGAAAACATGATAATGAGACAGTGAATGCAGCTATTAGATTTTAACCTTTTTTTAATCTTGTCAAAGACAGATGTATTTATGATAGATTTACCAGCTCATATGTCATAATAATCAATGCATATTCTTATGTGAACGTTGAAGACGTCTAGGATGATAGCAGTTAAAATTAATTTTATAGCACGATTCAGAAAACTCACCCAGTTTAAGATTTATTTGTAATGTTCGCAAATTATTTGTTAAAACATTATTTATTAGTAAAGCACTATATTTTTATCAAATCACATTCCATTAAATTACTTGAAAACATGATAATGAGACAGTGAATGCAGCTATTAGATTTTAACCTTTTTTTAATCTTGTCAAAGACAGATGTATTTATGATAGATTTACCAGCTCATATGTCATAATAATCAATGCATATTCTTATGTGAACGTTGAAGACGTCTAGGATGATAGCAGTTAAAATTAATTTTATAGCACGATTCAGAAAACTCACCCAGTTTAAGATTTATTTGTAATGTTCGCAAATTATTTGTTAAAACATTTGATAATTGATAAACTAAAAAGTTCTTCATGATAATGTGAACTTTGTAGACGTCTAGGATATTCTCAGTAAAAAATAATTTTCTAGCAGAGTTAAGAAAACCACTTTTTTAAGATGTCTTTGTAATTTTCTCAAATTATTCCGAAATCTATTTTATAATTAGTAAACTAAAAATGTTTCTCATTATATATTTAAAGATATGTAAAAATATAACATTTTCTCAATTACAATTAATTTTATATCCAGATGAATTAAAGGCGAATTGATATATTTTTTAATTAACCATAAGATATATATATATATATATTTCATATTATTGTGAGGTGTGTAAATATTCCTTTTCTAAAACATCAATAAATATATACGAGAAAAGCGTAAATAAAGAGGATATAAAATGTATACAATTTCACTTGTACTAAACAAATATATAATAAGAAAATATTGTAGACTATTGATAATTTTTAATATATATATATATATATATATATATATATATATATATATATATATATATATATATATATATATATAAATTATTAAGAAGACAAATACAGGAAAAATTTGATGAACTTTTGTAATTTATATAATTTATATATTTATTTTACATATATGCAAACAAATTAAACTCTTTGATGTCACTGAGAACAGAAGAAAATTTTACTTTTTTGCAGATGATTTGGCTGATTGAACAAGTATACTTGAATATTAACGGAGTATTATTTTCATGAAACATTATCGTATAAACAGTTATTACCTTATGTGGAAGATTACAATGACATTATTTGAAAGATTTATTATACAAGATATTTACTGACTTTTATGAAATTATCAGAAAACATAAAATATGTTTTTGCAAAATGTATTCAAGTTTCAAAAGTAAATAAGAAAGTGAATAAGAAATCAAATCACCAACTGAAAAAATTATCTTTTTGTAAACTGTGTTCAATTTTCAAAAGTTAATGAGAAAACAAATCACAAACTGGGACAAAGAAGAAATCCAACTGGAAAAACACATATTCTTGTTAAGCAGGTGATTTTATTAAACATCACATTCAGTGACACATCTGAGAACTCACACTGGAAAAAGCCGCAATATTGAGAAATTTTCTTTTTCTGAATAATAGGTTTACTAAAACATGTGAGACCACACACTGACGAAAAAATAATAAGCCCCATAGTATCAAAATCTTCAAAAAAAGAAAATTAAAACAAAGAAAAGATTGAAGCTAAATAGTTTTTGGGTCTGGTAGAAAGTCCTATACTCAGCACAAAAAATGTTAAATAAAAAATGTTTCTCTAAAATATTCTTTATTTGAAAACCAAAAATTAATGACACACAGGAGAATTCACACTGCAGAAAAGCCATATACTTGTTAAGTGCATGGACATTCTGGTTCTGGAAAATTATCGTCTGTGAGACATATGAGAAAGCAAACTGGGGGAAAGCCTTATTCTTGTGAAGTGTGTAGATATTCCTTTTCTCAAAAACCATCGGCTAGTTATACATATGAGAACTCACACTGGAGAAAAGCCACATTCTTGTGAAGTGTGTGGATATTCTTGTTCTCAAAAAGCATTGTTACTGATACATATGAGAACTCATACTGGGGAAAAGCCATTTTCTTGTGAAGTATGTAAATATTCCTTTTCTCAAAAATCAAATTTAGTAGCACATATGAGAATTCACACTGGAGAAAAGCCACAAACTTGTAAAGTGTGTGGACACTTCTTTTCTCTAAAAACAAATTTAGTAGCACATATGAGAACTCACACTGGTGAAAAACCACATTCTTGCAAAGTGTGTAAGTATTCTTGTTCTGAAAAAGCATCGTTAGTGAAACATATGAGAACTAACACTGGGGAAAAGCCACATTCTTGCAAAGTGTGTGGATATTTCTCTTCTCAAAGATCAAACTTAATGAAACACATGAGAATTCACACAGGAGAAAAGCCACATTCATGTGAAGTTTGTGGATATTCTTGTTCTGACAAATCAAATTTACTGCTTCATATTAGAACTCACACTGGGGAAAAGCCACATACTTGCAAACTGTGTAAATATTCTTGTTCTCAAAAAGTATCGTTAGTGAAACATATGAGAACTCACACTGGAGAAAAGCCACATTCTTGTAAAGTGTGTGGATATTCTTGTTCTGCAAGATCAAATTTAGTAGTACATCTGAGAACTCACACTGGGGAAAAGCCACATTCTGAGAACTTGAATGCCTACTAGACATTATCTTCGAGTGTCTAAGTTCTCTCAGTACGGGAATTTGTCAGAACAATCTGGCATGAGGATACTTTTCCATAGAAGTAAACGCTGACCAAATATTTAAAATCACATAGTATTCGCTGCCAAAATAATACCTCCTCACTATGGCTAACCCACATTAGCTTTTACGCGGAATGGTGCACCTTCTCCAAGTGATGTTACCTCAAGTAATAGCACGAAGCTGGATACTCCACCAGACTAAATAAATGCTTGTCCAGGGATCTAGTAAACCAAGAGACCAAAATGAAAGATATACTACAACGTGTGAAAATGGTTAATTGGGGAGAAAAGAATTTATTGTTTGACAAAAGGAATATATAGAAAAGGCACATATTTTGCTTTTCAGCACAAATATTGAAAATAGTTTTTTGGGTGGTAAATGAAAATAATTATAGGAAGAGGGAATTTCATACAACCTGGGCAGTCCAATATCGGGAGGAGTATAATGTCCACTGGGGTTTTATTTCCAAGTAGGCAGAATATTGGTCCAGGGGAGAAGATGTGTGGTTGCTCCTTATTGATATTCCGAAAGGTATACAGGGCGGCCATATTCGTTGGTGTTACATGCATTTTTTAATCTAGATTCTTTTTTGGTTTTGGCACAGTATATCAGATATTAGATGGCTATACCAATCCATCAGACATTGGATGATATCCATGCATATATTCCCATGGGTGATGGAATTATATATGCATGTCTATGGTGTAATGGACCTGGAAAATCAATGGTCTAGGTAGCAAAATATTCCGAGATGATTTTTAGAAGCGATGTGTTAGACGATTAGCTTCTAGTATTAAATTGATATTTGGTGAACTATTGGTCAGCTTTCTTGTTGGCAAGGGGTGAGGGAAGCCTTTTAGATGAAGGAACGACGAGGATGGAGGTGAGATTGACAGGGTAAGGAGAGAAGGGGGAATTTCATTTGGACTAGATGGCATGTGCATAATGGAATTTCTTCAGGGGCGGGGATGAATTGTATGTTAGTATTCAGTAAAACGTGTTGACCTCTTAATTTTAGGTTCAAATGAGAAATGTAAATTTTTGTGATTTTTTTATGGGAGTGTGTATAAGATGGGGTGGATGTGCTGTTTTTACTGTTTAGGTGGATGAGTAAGTGAAGTGGAAATGAAGACGAGCCATGGTCTAAAGTTTTGAAATGCTTTGGGGATTATTTATTTAAGTGAGTTAAAGATTGGGTGATTTTAATTATGGGGTATATTTAAAAAGTAACTTGATTTACTGAGATACATTTTGTTTATTACACTTGTTATCGTAGTGTTATCTGGTTTAATTAAATTTATTTAAAACGTATATATTTCTGTTTGGAGGTGATCTATGGATAAATAGGCTTTGCTGTTCGTTGGGTTGGAATCGATGTTTGAGTGGATAATTAGTTATTCTTATATTGAAGGGACTTGATGCATATGCAAGGATGAGTGTGACGTTGTTCAAACTTGGTTGAATCTAACTATTGATATATCTATCTGTCAAACATACACCTAAGCGCAGATACAAGCATATATACACTCAAACATGCATGTATATATATATATATATATATATATATATATATATATATATATATATATATATATATATCGCTGACATTTTATGGAATTGTAATTAATCAAGAAATGTCATTATATGGAAGTGTGCAGGGGTTTTGTTACAGAGAACGGGATTAAAGGCACAAAAATAACGACAGAAGCCATCCCTACCTCAACAAATAAAATGGGGTTACATCTTTGGTGATGTATGCTTTCTCACTAGTGAAAGTTATATACCTTCTCTCAAGCAGAAGTTATGGTTCCTTCTAAGAGTTATTGACGACGAAGAACAGAAAGTTCTATTGGTATGAAACACTAGATTATCTCTTATATATATATATATATATATATATATATATATATATATATATATATATATATCATGGAAGTGGGCGTAGACATTAGCATTTATTTTCGTCGCAATATTATTTAGATTGCTATCGATTTGCTCCTAAAGAGATGATAGCCGAAAGAGCTCTCGAGAAACTTCCGCCTACCATTTTATTTAAAACCATATATATATATATATATATATATATATATATATATCGAATCCTGAGTTCGGATATGTCTAATGAGCCCAAATGAGGGTGAAACTCGAGTCATGGATTCTGGTTCGTTGACTGCCATAGCTCTTGTGGGCTGCGACGTTGTTTGCTGTGGAATTTATTATATATAATCTCTCACATTCTGAAAATCACACACACATAATATATATATATATATATATATATATATATATATATATATATATATATATATATATACATATATATATATACATTATTTCTTATTTAAATCTTAGAGGGAATGCATTATTTTGTTTAAAGCAAAAATACCTTTATTAGAAATGCATGATTTTATTTTTGCTTATTTTTGAAAATCGATTATGAGCATCGAAAATTCTAACAAATAAAAATGGTTAATTCTTACAGTCCGTAATAAGGAATTCGATATAACTCAGCTTACTTCAGAATGTCCATAGCCCATTTGTGAATACTTATCACGCTGTGATAATGGTAAAAATAGCCACAAACTCCCACCCCAAGCTGAGGAGCCATTACTCTAAACGACAGGGGTAAGGAGTGGCTGGTTACTTTTAATGCATCTAAAACCAAGCTTCTCTCTTTACATCATCTACATTCTGATCCACATCTGGCATCAATTGAAATGAATGGCTCTCATCTTCAGGAGGCCTCAAGTTTTGACAAGCTTCTTGGCTTGACCATTACTCCTGATCTTAAATGGAACACGTACATCAAATCTGTTGCCAAGGCCGCTGGAAAAATGGTGGGATCTTTCTATCGATCCGGTAGATATCTCACTGCTGATGCTATTCTCTATCTATATAAGAGCCAGGTACGTCCAAGGATGGAATACTGTTGCCACATCTGGGCAGGAGCTGCTAGAAAGGACTTGGCCTGCCTTGATAGAGTTCAAAATAGACTTCGTAGCCTCGTAGGAGATGTCCTTTTCTCTTCCTTGCAACCTCTATCTTACAGAAGAGATGTTGCGAGTTTGTATCTGATGTATCGTTATTTTCATGGAAAGTGTTCGACTGAGCTTCAATCTATGGTCCTCCCTCGCCAAAATTTCACAAGAAACACTCGTCTAGCTGTAAACACTATCAATAATTTCTCCCACTCTTTATCTGTGCCTAAACCTAAACGTAGATTCCATGAACAAAGCTTCTTTCTTAGAACTGCACGCCTGTGGAATTGTCTTCCGTTTTCCTGCTTTCCGGCTGACTACAATATGGTTGTGTTCAAGTCTAACGTAAATAAGTTCTTGATGAGCCGTTCCATATAAATTATCAAATTTATCAAATTTTCATTACTAATGATTACTATATTGTCCAATTTCTACTGTACACTCTTCAACCCTTATCCTTGAGTGGCCTCTTGGCCTTGATAATGTGGTGATGTCTATGTAAAGAAAAAAAGGTACTATACGAAAGCTTACTGGAAAGCCATCAGGGAGCTTATAAGAGATGCTTCGCGGAAAAAGAAATTTCTCCTCCTGTACAAATGAGGCCATCAGATGATTCAAATGATGCAAAAACTGCGAATAAAATATAAAAAACTCGTAATTTCTCTTTTAAAAGTGGGCTGTTTATTTTCTTTATGGATTATACTTCCAAAATAAACTATTAAAGTTGTATAAAAAGTAATAGAAATATCATTTTTTTATTTAAAAAAAAAAAACAGTAATGAAATTAATAAAATTTTACGAGTTCAGTATTTTCCAATTTTTAAACTTTACAAATCTATCACAATTTTTCTATTGATTCTATTTTTACGATATTTTCAGGGTCAATGTGAATTTTTATACTTTTCCCAATAAACCGAATATAATATTTTACACAAACGTTTGTTTTTTTAATTCCCGGGCCCCATTTTCAAGTGTCTATTAAAAAGTAAATAATTAATTTACTCACCAAAGTTTTATATATCACAAATTGAAGATAAAAGATCAATAAATAATATAATCAAATTTCAAACAAAAAAGAAGTGTTTCTTAGAAATTTACATGTAAAGTCCAAAGTTTAAAACCTTTTTTAAACCACATTGTTTTTTGTTTTGTTTTGTTTTTAAATAAAACCATTGTCCTTGCCGCTTTAATTGAAAAAAAAACAGGGTTTGGGTTACATTTTTCGAGTAGTTATAAGATTTGAAAGACAGGGGGTCGAATTTATTCACGCCCCCATTTTGAAATGTCTATTAAAAAGTAAATAATTAATTTACTCACCAAAGTTTTATATATCACAAATTGAAGATAAACGATCAATAAATAATATATTCAAGTTTAAAACAAAAATATTTTTTTAGAAATTTACCTGTAAAGTCCGAAGTGTAAAACCTTTTTTTTTAAATCAAGTTTTTTTTTGTTTTTGTTTTTTAAATGAAACCTTGATTCTTGCTCCTTTAATTGAAAAAAATAAGGTTTGAATTACATTTTTCGAGTAGTTATAAGCTTGGAAAGACAGGGGGTCCAATTATTCAATATTCTTCACGAAGTTTCTGACACACCTAGCAAACCATTTTTTTACTTCTAATTGCGCACCGTGGATTTATTCGACACAAGTCCAGTGCACGCAGACCAAAGTTAATAAAAGTTATAAGTAATTGCAAGAAAGAAATAGCGACAGCTGAGAGAAACTATCAGAAAACGCATTGAAGCACAGAAATAAGGAAGTCAAGATTAAGAAAAACCTACAACAGTTTAGTAAATAATAAGCAGGCAATTCCACCAACATCCAACAATAAAAAACATGTGCACCTGATCTCATCCCGGCTTTACTACTAAAGAAATGATCCGATGAGGTTGATTTAGTTCTCTTCAGACTCCTCAACAAATGCCTTAACGAATATTTATTTTTTGACTACTGGGAAACTGCTTCTGTGGTACCAGTTTGCAAGAATTCTTGTGAAAGACCTCACGCGTTAATTTATCACTTAATTAACCCCTTCCCTCTTTTAGTCAAAATATTTGAGCCCATAATTTATCAAACCCTAGTCCACCACCTTACAGTTACTAAACTTATGTGCGACGAACAACATAGATTTAGGCAAGACTGTTCTACTGCTGATATCCTAACTGTAATCACTGAACGTATTTATTATGCATTGGATAAGACAGGGAAGGTAGGGCAGTAACCCTTGATATATCGAAATCTTTTGACATGATATGGCAGGAGGGTCTTCTCAAGAAAATCAGAACATATGCTATCACCGGACGAATACTTAACATAATTAATTTAGGGCAGTAACCCTTGATATATCGAAATCTTTTGACAGGGTATGGCAGGAGGGTCTTCTCGCGAAAATCAGACCATATGGTATCACCGGACGAATACTTAACATAATTTATTTAGGGCAGTAACCCTTGATATATCGAAATCTTTTGACATGATATGGCAGGAGGGTCTTCTCAAGAAAATCAGAACATATGGTATCACCGGACGAATACTTAACATAATTAATTTCTTCTTAAATAAGAGAAGAATCCATGTTGTCCTCGATGGTCGTACGTCAACACAATATGATACAAATGCGGGTGTACCTCAAGGGTCAATCCTTAGAGCTTTACTATTCATGATGTTCATAAAGGACCTCCATGATAAAAATATTTATTGGATGGGTATATTTGCTGATAATAGGCACGTAGGGAAAACAAAAGAGCACACATCTAAGTCAATGTCGAAATTTCTAGAGGAAGGTATCCAGTTTGTAATGGAATAGGGACAAAAATGGATAGTTGGACTAAGTTTCTTTCCTTTAATAATTACAAGAAACCTTTTAAACCACCAATAGCTATGGCTGATAAAACGTTGCCTGAATGTACTATGTTTGAACTAAGCTTAACGTTCACATGGAACAGGAGCTTGAACAGATACATCGAGGGTTGATTGTTAATTTTTAATGCAATAGCTTTTAGAGTGTGTTTTCCCATTTCTTCCAACGAATTCTGGTCAGCGTGCAAAGTGACCGTTGGGGAAAATTATTAAACCACCATTGCCCATAATTTCACTTCCTGTCATGTGATTACATGAAACACCGTTTTGTTTATTTAATCCTGTCTTAGAGAAAAGTAGAAATATACATACATATCCGTTGTAATCTTTTTTCTTTCAAAGAAATAAAAACTACATGTGTTCAACTGTTCAATCGATAAAGATTCATGAAATTCTTGGTTTTTACTAATTTATATCTTTTTTTAAAGCATGACACATGTTCATGAAACAGTTGCTTTTTAAAACCTTAGCATTTCTTCCTCGTCGCCAGATGAAATGATGTGAAATGCCCCGACTCGCGGGTGTGAGTATATGCGAAGATACAATAGAACACGAATCGATAATTAATTAACTCGTCAGCTTTAAAAACATATTTTCCCTTTATATATCGTTTAAGGGACAAGTAACTCTTTTGGGAGTCATGCCTCTAAGGTGGCAAAATTACAGGATTATGGACACTTGTACAGTTTAATCCAGGCATAAACAAATAAAAATATCGAAAAAAGGTGTATCTTACGTATCCGTACTGAAGATCTCAGGAAAAAAAATCACTCAATTTAATCGAGTTTTTTTTTTTTCCTTCTTTTTTTTTACAGTGGAAAAAAACACGCGTTTTTTTCACAGTTCATAAGATAGACATTTTGGGATTTTCGGAACACGCCATGCATGCGGAGATAACTAAATTTAAAAGGCCGACCGTCCTTCCCCATCTTTAAAATCGAACCTTTTGCTCGGTATCATAAAAATTGTTTGTTTTTTTTTTTTCGCTGTAAAAAAATAAAAATAAAATAAAATAGAAATTAAAAAAAAATAAAAATAAAATAAAATAAAAATTAAAAAAATAAAAATAACTACTTGCTGAAATTAAGTGAATTTCTTTCGGAGAACTTATTCCATAATAGATACGTACAATTTAAGCTTTTATCGATATTTTCATTTTTTTGATGTCTTGATTAAACTGTACAAGTACCGGATTATGCAACTTATGAGACTCAGCTGAACTTTAACAAATTTCAACAAGCAAAGCACAAAGCACGTTTTTAAATTGTCGTGATAATGATAATGTAAAACGTGGTTGATATGAGTACATAAATCAGAAACAGGTACTACACTTTCATTGTAGAGTAATGCCTCCAGATCCATATAAATTTCATGAAAACGTGTGCAAACCTCAACAGTGAAATGAATTAATTTCAAAACAACCAAAACACTTTTTTACACTCAAGTTTATAAACCATGAAAAAAATTACACCTATAAAAACAAACATAAAAAAATGTGTTTTATTAGTTTATGATTTCCCGAAGAATTTAGCCATTAACTCTCACATGAAAATAAATAAATAAATAACCAGGAACACCAAACTGGAATAATTAGTGTTGGCGCCTCCTCATCTGTTTTTAATCAGTTACTTCCTTTTTAAAGGAGTTAATGTCTTTATTAGCTAAGGATTCGGCGAAAACATTTAACGTTTAATATAAAAACTTACATGAGCATAAAAACGAGGAACAGGTACTACAGTTTTATCGCTGTTGGCTGGGTGCTGATGTCTAACGGGTAGGCTAAACTTGCAATAATAAGAGAATGCCATCACAAGTTAACCGAATCGTTTTTGATAACAATAAGTTGCAAGTTTTAATGTGGTTATAGTTTAATTTAATGATTCAAATCTAGTTTTTGGACTGACATTAACATTTGTGTAATTGTTTCCTTTTGAGTTGTTTATGTGAAATGTTCAGTTTTGCGATTTATTTTTAATGTAAGGATTATTTGGATTATTCGGACTACTCATCTTGGATATTAACAGTTGTTTTGTTCGCTAATCCAAATAATAATGAAATGTTTAGTCTTAAAAAAATCTGATTTTATAGCTTCGTATCTCATATATTTTAATAAAATAAAGATGCAAAAAAGAATTTACCAAATAAATAAAAAAAAAAAAAAGAAATTTAATAAAACAATCACAAGCATGATGTATTGACAAGTTTTAATCTAAACTTACTAGGAAAACATGTCGAGCCGAGCGAGCACTGAACAGGCATTTTTACACGAGGAACGAAATAATGATGACACCGTGTTACGGTGACCTCCATCCATTGTCTTTTGGCAGTTGATTTTCAATTTTAAATAATTTCACGTTTAAATCGTGTTTTTTTTTTTAATCTGTTTAAAATTTTTTTTATATTTTCATATATTTGGTTTCTTAATGAATTCGAGACATAAAACAAAAGTTGTAGCAATTTACTAAAGAAATCTTAACAAACAAAACGAATTTTCTGTTTTGAACAACAAAAAAAAACAAAAAACAAAAAAAAAAAAAAAAGAATTCTTCCCGTTTATTTTTCGTACTGAATTCCTAAAATGAAAGGTAAGTTTGTATATGTTTCACTTTTTTACACACAAAAAAGTATTTTATAACTTTTAATTTAACCTTAAAAATTAAAACAAGTTTATTTTTATTGCAATCCAATAAAATATAGTGATTCTCTCATGCTCTGTAACAAATGTGAATAATATCTCCGATTAGAAAAAAATCCCTAAAAATATATTCAATGTGATTTTAAAATTTTGTCAAAAAATGGTTATTTATTTATTTTTTAAAACTTGTGTGATTTCTGAGAAAATAATTTGATTTGAAGTTTATTTAATTGTTAAAAACTAATCACAAAATCTACGTTTTGGCATTTCGTTGTTTTAAGATAAAACAAAAAAACAAAAAAAAAAACATTCTTTACGTATTAAGATTAAAAAAAAAATTCTTTACGTATTATATTGCTAGAGAATTCCGTTTGAATGTTTATGTTTTATCCAATATTTAAGATTTTACAATATTGGTTAATTTCTTTTATAAAGTTTACATAAAATGAACACATATTTATTGGTCATCACCAATTAGCAGTTTTTTTTAATGTAGAAAAAAATATTAGTAAATCTTTACAATTTAACCCAACGTATTTTTCTCTTTAAAAATAATTTTAAAATTGGCTTTATTTTGGCTATTATGTTACAACAGCCTTAAAGAAATATCTGCTAAAGAAATGATTAACACAAAGAATACATATGTAATATTTTAGAGTGAGGATCCTTTTCTTATATAAATTTAATGTGAAATGATCCCCCATTTTATGGTCAGTTAGCAATCAGTGATTCCCGTAATCGTTCGCAGTTTTCAATTTTTGTGGAAGACGAAGAAGAGAAGACTCATGCCAGCTTTTGATTTCTTATGTTGTTTTTTTTTTTTTAAATCTAATGCGTTGTTAACTATTCTGTACTTTCATTTTAAAAAATTAATAAATAAAATATAGCGTAAAACGCGTTGGATGTAACAAAACTTTGCAAAAACTGTCACCCTGAAACTTACTTGGTGGTTTACTACCAGTATTTTATTTTAACTATCAAATATGAATTTGCATAGTAACATTTAAGAAAGCCAACAACGATATTTACACAGTATCTTTATTTATTACTGTTAGGAAAAACTAGAGAATAATTAACAACACTTGGGCTTTAATCCCTCCTTTAAAAACATAAGAAACCAGAATATATGACCCTCCCCCCTCTCAATTGCTGCAAACATTGGAAACTGTGACCAGTAACTAGCAATGAAGTAGATGTTGATTTTATGTTGATATATAAAGGAATTTGATTTCCCTACTCTAATAAATTAAATGTATATTATTTTAAAATTCCTAATAAATTAAATGTATATTATTTTAAAATGCCTTTCGTGATAATATTTTGAAGAGCTGTTGAAATGTAATAGCTAAGAAAAAGTAAATTTGGATTTTTTTAGGGGTGTATACTACGTCTGGTTTGTTAGTAAAAAATTATCAAAATAATTTTATTTTTATTTTGATTTTTTGAATAACAGTAACATATCTTGTGTGCATGAGAGGGGGTACAATTTAAGTGAACAATTATTATTTTGTATACTATATAACTCTATAATTTTTAGACGGACTATACAATTCTGAACTATTGTAGAACAGTAAGTATAGAATTAGTTTCGGTGCAGTTGTGTAAAGACCAATAATTTCACCTCCGTTTTAATTCATCTGTCTTATTTGCATGTAATCCATAAAAACCAACTGGGTGTCACCATTTTAGTCTATCTTTCTTTCCTTTTTTTTTTGGTTTTACGACCAATGCTTTGAAGCACACACACATACTAGAAAAAATTACGACTTTCTCTACGCTCTCCTTTGATCTAAGGGTAGGGGGGCAATATTTGTCTTTGTTGGGTAATTCTTTGATAAATCGTAGGCGTCACTTCCCTGTTTTCATCTTTCTTACACACTCCAGGACACACTCTTTGAACAAAATACATGGTCAAATGAATTTCGTATGTCCACTCTGCTGATGCATTACATGGATCCTATCAGGTATTAATTGATCTGTTAAGACTTTGGGGTTTGTATTACTCTTTAACACGGTAAGTTTTGAAAAATGTTTAATAAATAATAAACTAGACAAAATACTGTTAGAAATTCGCTTAATATATGTCAAGTTATGTCACGGTAACATATATTGAGCGAATTTGTAGAAAAGTAACTTAAAAACAAACCAGACTTTGCTTGCCAGTTACAGTCTATCAGATCGCTGTGTCATTATCAGCCAAATTCTTTGTCATTGGAACTAGCGTAATGTCACCGTACAAGCTGTATTCCTCAATATATTTGCAATGAAGTTGCTGAAGACGCTTTTGATGTTGTTTAATTTTTGTAGACATTTCCGTGAAGAAAGTTTACAGGATGCTTTAAAATGTTAGTGGGTAGATGAGAGGTCTGAAAGTATAACAGATGAGGCAGAGTTTCGTAGCTCCATTCATTAAGCTTCGAAGTCGGTTTAGCAACATATGTTTAGAAATTATCGTAGAGGAGAATTGGGTTCTTTTGGTTAATTAATGCTAGGTGTTATGGAATTTTCTGATGCATTCTATCATTTTTTTTACAGTACTTATCCGCTGTAAATATTTCGCCAACAGTAAAAAAAAACTGTAATGGATAAGACCGGCTGCAGATTACTAAAGTGTTGGCAAGACTTTTTTTGGTGAAATCTTGTATCTAGCTACAAAGTTAAGCATTGCCAGTTGTCGTAAAGAACCCACTTTTCATTGTAAGTTCAAAACCATTCGAGAATAATTTCTTTCTTGTTGCACAAAAGATGGTAGATGACACGTCATAACGCAATTTTTTATCTTCATTCAATTCACGAGGCACCAATTAATCAAGTTTTTTTTTGTTAAGTGGTTGTAAGTCTTCGTATACATTACGTCTTATTCAGAAGCAAGTTTTCGAAAAGTTGTGCATATATTGGCATTGGGTAAGTTTTCGAAAAGCTGTGCATAGATTGGCATTGGGTAAGTTTTCGAAAAGTTGTGCATGGATTGGCATTGAGTAAGTTTTCGAAAAGTTGTGCATAGATTGGCATTGGGTAAGTTTTCGAAAAGTTGTGCATAGATTGGCATTGAGTAAGTTTTCGAAAAGTTGTGCATAGATTGGCATTGGGTACGTTTTTGAAAAGTTGTGCATGGATTGGCATTGAGTAAGTTTTTGAAAAGTTGTGCATGGATTGGCATTGAGTAAGTTTTCGAAAAGTTGTGCATAGATTGGCATTGGGTAAGTTTTCGAAAAGTTGTGCATAGATTGGCATTGAGTAAGTTTTCGAAAAGTTGTGCATAGATTGGCATTGAGTAAGTTTTTGGAAAGTTGTGCATAGATTGGCATTGGGTAAGTTTTCGAAAAGTTGTGCATAGATTGGCATTGAGTAAGTTTTCGAAAAGTTGTGCATAGATTGGCATTGGGTAAGTTTTTGAAAAGTTTTGCATAGATTGGCATTGGGTAAGTTTTTGAAAAGTTGTGCATAGATTGGCATTGAGTAAGTTTTCGAAAAGTTGTGCATAGATTGGCATTGAGTAAGTTTTCGAAAAGTTGTGCATAGATTGGCATTGGGTAAGTTTTTGAAAAGTTTTGCATAGATTGGCATTGGGTAAGTTTTTGAAAAGTTGTGCATAGATTGGCATTGAGTAAGTTTTTGAAAAGTTTTGCATAGATTGGCATTGAGTAAGTTTTCGAAAAGTTGTGCATAGATTGGCATTGGGTACGTTTTCGAAAAGTTGTGCATAGATTGGCATTGAGTAAGTTTTTGAAAAGTTTTGCATAGATTGGCATTGAGTAAGTTTTTGAAAAGTTGTGCATAGATTGGCATTGAGTAAGTTTTCGAAAAGTTGTGCATAGATTGGCATTAAGTAAGTTTTCGAAAAGTTGTGCATAGATTGGCATTGAGTAAGTTTTCGAAAAGTTTTGCATAGATTAGCATTGAGTAAGTTTTCGAAAAGTTGTGCATAGATTGGCATTGGGTAAGTTTTCGAAAAGTTTTGCATAGATTGGCATTGGGTAAGTTTTCGAAAAGTTGTGCATAGATTGGCATTGAGTAAGTTTTCGAAAAGTTGTGCATAGATTGGCATTGGGTAAGTTTTTGAAAAGTTTTGCATAGATTGGCATTGGGTAAGTTTTTGAAAAGTTGTGCATAGATTGGCATTGAGTAAGTTTTCGAAAAGTTGTGCATAGATTGGCATTGGGTAAGTTTTTGAAAAGTTTTGCATAGATTGGCATTGGGTAAGTTTTTGAAAAGTTTTGCATAGATTGGCATTGGGTAAGTTTTTGAAAAGTTGTGCATAGATTGGCATTGAGTAAGTTTTTGAAAAGTTTTGCATAGATTGGCATTGAGTAAGTTTTCGAAAAGTTGTGCATAGATTGGCATTGGGTACGTTTTCGAAAAGTTGTGCATAGATTGGCATTGAGTAAGTTTTTGAAAAGTTTTGCATAGATTGGCATTGAGTAAGTTTTTGAAAAGTTGTGCATAGATTGGCATTGGGTACGTTTTCGAAAAGTTGTGCATAGATTGGCATTGAGTAAGTTTTTGAAAAGTTGTGCATAGATTGGCATTGAGTAAGTTTTCGAAAAGTTTTGCATAGATTGGCATTGAGTAAGTTTTCGAAAAGTTGTGCATAGATTGGCATTGGGTAAGTTTTCGAAAAGTTTTGCATAGATTGGCATTGAGTAAGTTTTCGAAAAGTTGTGCATAGATTGGCATTGGGTAAGTTTTTGAAAAGTTGTGCATAGATTGGCATTGAGTAAGTTTCCGAAAAGTTGTGCATAGATTGGCATTGAGTAAGTTTTTGAAAAGTTGTGCATAGATTGGCATTGAGTAAGTTTTCGAAAAGTTGTGCATAGATTGGCATTGAGTAAGTTTTTGAAAAGTTGTGCATAGATTGGCATTGAGTAAGTTTTCGAAAAGTTGTGCATAGATTGGCATTGAGTAAGTTTTCGAAAAGTTTTGCATAGATTGGCATTGAGTAAGTTTTTGAAAAGTTTTGCATAGATTGGCATTGGGTAAGTTTTCGAAAAGTTTTGCATAGATTGGCATTGACTAAGTTTTCGAAAAGTTGTGCATAGATTGGCATTGGGTACGTTTTCGAAAAGTTGTGCATAGATTGGCATAGAGTAAGTTTTTGAAAAGTTGTGCATAGATTGGCATTGAGTAAGTTTTCGAAAAGTTGTGCATAGATTGGCATTGAGTAAGTTTTCGAAAAGTTTTGCATAGATTGGCATTGACTAAGTTTTTGAAAAGTTGTGCATAGATTGGCATTGGGTACGTTTTCGAAAAGTTGTGCATAGATTGGCATTGAGTAAGTTTTCGAAAAGTTGTGCATAGATTGGCATTGGGTAAGTTTTCGAAAAGTTTTGCATAGATTGGCATTGAGTAAGTTTTCGAAAAGTTGTGCATAGATTGGCATTGGGTAAGTTTTTGAAAAGTTGTGCATAGATTGGCATTGAGTAAGTTTCCGAAAAGTTGTGCATAGATTGGCATTGAGTAAGTTTTTGAAAAGTTGTGCATAGATTGGCATTGAGTAAGTTTTCGAAAAGTTGTGCATAGATTGGCATTGAGTAAGTTTTTGAAAAGTTGTGCATAGATTGGCATTGAGTAAGTTTTCGAAAAGTTGTGCATAGATTGGCATTGAGTAAGTTTTCGAAAAGTTTTGCATAGATTGGCATTGAGTAAGTTTTTGAAAAGTTTTGCATAGATTGGCATTGGGTAAGTTTTCGAAAAGTTTTGCATAGATTGGCATTGACTAAGTTTTCGAAAAGTTGTGCATAGATTGGCATTGGGTACGTTTTCGAAAAGTTGTGCATAGATTGGCATAGAGTAAGTTTTTGAAAAGTTGTGCATAGATTGGCATTGAGTAAGTTTTCGAAAAGTTGTGCATAGATTGGCATTGAGTAAGTTTTCGAAAAGTTTTGCATAGATTGGCATTGACTAAGTTTTTGAAAAGTTGTGCATAGATTGGCATTGGGTACGTTTTCGAAAAGTTGTGCATAGATTGGCATTGAGTAAGTTTTCGAAAAGTTTTGCATAGATTGGCATTGAGTAAGTTTTCGAAAAGTTTTGCATAGATTGGCATTGACTAAGTTTTTGAAAAGTTTTGCATAGATTGGCATTGGGTACGTTTTCGAAAAGTTGTGCATAGATTGGCATTGAGTAAGTTTTCGAAAAGTTGTGCATAGATTGGCATTGAGTAAGTTTTCGAAAAGTTGTGCATAGATTGGCACTGGGTACGTTTTCGAAAAGTTGTGCATAGATTGTCATTGAGTAAGTTTTTGAAAAGTTGTGCATATATTGACATTGGGTAAGTTTTTGAAAAGTTGTGCATAGATTGTCATTTAGTAAGTTTTTGAAAAGTTGTGCATAGATTGTCATTGAGTAAGTTTTTGAAAAGCTGTGCATAGATTGGCATTGGGTAAGTTTTCGAAAAGTTGTGCATAGATTGGCATTGAGTAAGTTTTCGAAAAGTTGTGCATAGATTGGCATTGAGTAAGTTTTCGAAAAGTTGTGCATAGATTGGCATTTGGTACGTTTTCGAAAAGTTGTGCATAGATTGGCATTGAGTAAGTTTTTGAAAAGTTGTGCATAGATTGGCATTGAGTAAGTTTTTGAAAAGTTGTGCATAGATTGGCATTGGGTACGTTTTCGAAAAGTTGTGCATAGATTGGCATTGAGTAAGTTTTCGAAAAGTTGTGCATAGATTGGCATTGAGTAAGTTTTCGAAAAGTTGTGCATAGATTGGCATTGAGTAAGTTTTCGAAAAGTTTTGCATAGATTGGCATTGGGTAAGTTTTCGAAAAGTTGTGCATAGATTGGCATTGAGTAAGTTTTAGAAAAGTTTTGCATAGATTGGCATTGGGTAAGTTTTCGAAAAGTTGTGCATAGATTGGCATTGAGTAAGTTTTTGAAAAGTTGTGCATAGATTGGCATTGGGTAAGTTTTTGAAAAGTTGTGCGTAGATTGGCATTGGGTAAGTTTTTGAAAAGTTGTGCGTAGATTGGCATTGAGTAAGTTTTTGAAAAGTTGTGCATAGATTAGCATTGGGTAAGTTTTCGAAAAGTTGTGCGTAGATTGGCATTGGGTAAGTTTTTGAAAAGTTTTGCATAGATTGGCATTGAGTAAGTTTTTGAAAAGTTGTGCATAGATTGGCATTGGGTAAGTTTTTGAAAAGTTTTGCATAGATTGGCATTGAGTAAGTTTTCGAAAAGTTTTGCATAGATTGTCATTGAGTAAGTTTTTTAAAAGTTGTGCATAGATTGGCATTGAGTAAGTTTTTGAAAAGTTGTGTATAGATTAGCATTGGGTAAGTTTTTGAAAAGTTTTGCATAGATTGGCATTGAGTAAGTTTTCGAAAAGTTTTGCATAGATTGGCATTGAGTAAGTTTTTGAAAAGTTGTGCATAGATTGGCATTGGGTAAGTTTTTGAAAAGTTGTGCATAGATTGGCATTGAGTAAGTTTTCGAAAAGTTTTGCATAGATTGGCATTGAGTAAGTTTTTGAAAAGTTGTGCATAGATTGGCATTGAGTAAGTTTTCGAAATGTTGTGCATAGATTGGCATTGAGTAAGTTTTTGAAAAGTTTTGCATAGATTGGCATTGGGTAAGTTTTTGAAAAGTTGTGCATAGATTGGCATTGAGTAAGTTTTCGAAAAGTTTTGCATAGATTGGCATTGAGTAAGTTTTTGAAAAGTTGTGCATAGATTGGCATTGAGTAAGTTTTCGAAAAGTTGTGCATAGATTGGCATTGAGTAAGTTTTTGAAAAGTTTTGTATAGATTGGCATTGAGTAAGTTTTTGAAAAGTTTTGCATAGATTGGCATTGAGTAAGTTTTTGAAAAGTTTTGCATAGATTGGCATTGAGTAAGTTTTTGAAAAGTTGTGTATAGATTAGCATTGGGTAAGTTTTTGAAAAGTTTTGCATAGATTGGCATTGAGTAAGTTTTCGAAAAGTTTTGCATAGATTGGCATTGAGTAAGTTTTTGAAAAGTTGTGCATAGATTGGCATTGGGTAAGTTTTTTAAAAATTGTGCATAGGTTGGCATTGAGTAAGTTTTCGAAAAGTTGTGCATAGATTGGCATTGAGTACATTTTTGAAAAGTTTTGGATAGATTGGCATTGAGTAAGTTTTTGAAAAGTTTTGCATAGATTGGCATTGAGTACGTTTTTGAAAAGTTTTGCATAGATTGGCATTGAGTAAGTTTTTGAAAAGTTGTGCATAGATTGGCATTGAGTAAGTTTTTGAAAAGTTGTGCATAGATTGGCATTGGGTACGTTTTCGAAAAGTTGTGCATAGATTGGCATTGAGTAAGTTTTCGAAAAGTTTTGCATAGATTGGCATTGAGTAAGTTTTCGAAAAGTTTTGCATAGATTGGCATTGACTAAGTTTTTGAAAAGTTTTGCATAGATTGGCATTGGGTACGTTTTCGAAAAGTTGTGCATAGATTGGCATTGAGTAAGTTTTCGAAAAGTTGTGCATAGATTGGCATTGAGTAAGTTTTCGAAAAGTTGTGCATAGATTGGCACTGGGTACGTTTTCGAAAAGTTGTGCATAGATTGTCATTGAGTAAGTTTTTGAAAAGTTGTGCATATATTGACATTGGGTAAGTTTTTGAAAAGTTGTGCATAGATTGTCATTTAGTAAGTTTTTGAAAAGTTGTGCATAGATTGTCATTGAGTAAGTTTTTGAAAAGCTGTGCATAGATTGGCATTGGGTAAGTTTTCGAAAAGTTGTGCATAGATTGGCATTGAGTAAGTTTTCGAAAAGTTGTGCATAGATTGGCATTGAGTAAGTTTTCGAAAAGTTTTGCATAGATTGGCATTGAGTAAGTTTTTGAAAAGTTTTGCATAGATTGGCATTGGGTAAGTTTTCGAAAAGTTTTGCATAGATTGGCATTGACTAAGTTTTCGAAAAGTTGTGCATAGATTGGCATTGGGTACGTTTTCGAAAAGTTGTGCATAGATTGGCATTGGGTAAGTTTTCGCAAAGTTGTGCATAGATTGGCATAGAGTAAGTTTTTGAAAAGTTGTGCATAGATTGGCATTGAGTAAGTTTTCGAAAAGTTGTGCATAGATTGGCATTGAGTAAGTTTTCGAAAAGTTTTGCATAGATTGGCATTGACTAAGTTTTTGAAAAGTTGTGCATAGATTGGCATTGGGTACGTTTTCGAAAAGTTGTGCATAGATTGGCATTGAGTAAGTTTTCGAAAAGTTTTGCATAGATTGGCATTGAGTAAGTTTTCGAAAAGTTTTGCATAGATTGGCATTGACTAAGTTTTTGAAAAGTTTTGCATAGATTGGCATTGGGTACGTTTTCGAAAAGTTGTGCATAGATTGGCATTGAGTAAGTTTTCGAAAAGTTGTGCATAGATTGGCATTGAGTAAGTTTTCGAAAAGTTGTGCATAGATTGGCACTGGGTACGTTTTCGAAAAGTTGTGCATAGATTGTCATTGAGTAAGTTTTTGAAAAGTTGTGCATATATTGACATTGGGTAAGTTTTTGAAAAGTTGTGCATAGATTGTCATTTAGTAAGTTTTTGAAAAGTTGTGCATAGATTGTCATTGAGTAAGTTTTTGAAAAGCTGTGCATAGATTGGCATTGGGTAAGTTTTCGAAAAGTTGTGCATAGATTGGCATTGAGTAAGTTTTCGAAAAGTTGTGCATAGATTGGCATTGAGTAAGTTTTCGAAAAGTTGTGCATAGATTGGCATTTGGTACGTTTTCGAAAAGTTGTGCATAGATTGGCATTGAGTAAGTTTTTGAAAAGTTGTGCATAGATTGGCATTGAGTAAGTTTTTGAAAAGTTGTGCATAGATTGGCATTGGGTACGTTTTCGAAAAGTTGTGCATAGATTGGCATTGAGTAAGTTTTCGAAAAGTTGTGCATAGATTGGCATTGAGTAAGTTTTCGAAAAGTTGTGCATAGATTGGCATTGAGTAAGTTTTCGAAAAGTTTTGCATAGATTGGCATTGGGTAAGTTTTCGAAAAGTTGTGCATAGATTGGCATTGAGTAAGTTTTAGAAAAGTTTTGCATAGATTGGCATTGGGTAAGTTTTCGAAAAGTTGTGCATAGATTGGCATTGAGTAAGTTTTTGAAAAGTTGTGCATAGATTGGCATTGGGTAAGTTTTTGAAAAGTTGTGCGTAGATTGGCATTGGGTAAGTTTTTGAAAAGTTGTGCGTAGATTGGCATTGAGTAAGTTTTTGAAAAGTTGTGCATAGATTAGCATTGGGTAAGTTTTCGAAAAGTTGTGCGTAGATTGGCATTGGGTAAGTTTTTGAAAAGTTTTGCATAGATTGGCATTGAGTAAGTTTTTGAAAAGTTGTGCATAGATTGGCATTGGGTAAGTTTTTGAAAAGTTTTGCATAGATTGGCATTGAGTAAGTTTTCGAAAAGTTTTGCATAGATTGTCATTGAGTAAGTTTTTTAAAAGTTGTGCATAGATTGGCATTGAGTAAGTTTTTGAAAAGTTGTGTATAGATTAGCATTGGGTAAGTTTTTGAAAAGTTTTGCATAGATTGGCATTGAGTAAGTTTTCGAAAAGTTTTGCATAGATTGGCATTGAGTAAGTTTTTGAAAAGTTGTGCATAGATTGGCATTGGGTAAGTTTTTGAAAAGTTGTGCATAGATTGGCATTGAGTAAGTTTTCGAAAAGTTTTGCATAGATTGGCATTGAGTAAGTTTTTGAAAAGTTGTGCATAGATTGGCATTGAGTAAGTTTTCGAAATGTTGTGCATAGATTGGCATTGAGTAAGTTTTTGAAAAGTTTTGCATAGATTGGCATTGGGTAAGTTTTTGAAAAGTTGTGCATAGATTGGCATTGAGTAAGTTTTCGAAAAGTTTTGCATAGATTGGCATTGAGTAAGTTTTTGAAAAGTTGTGCATAGATTGGCATTGAGTAAGTTTTCGAAAAGTTGTGCATAGATTGGCATTGAGTAAGTTTTTGAAAAGTTTTGTATAGATTGGCATTGAGTAAGTTTTTGAAAAGTTTTGCATAGATTGGCATTGAGTAAGTTTTTGAAAAGTTTTGCATAGATTGGCATTGAGTAAGTTTTTGAAAAGTTGTGTATAGATTAGCATTGGGTAAGTTTTTGAAAAGTTTTGCATAGATTGGCATTGAGTAAGTTTTCGAAAAGTTTTGCATAGATTGGCATTGAGTAAGTTTTTGAAAAGTTGTGCATAGATTGGCATTGGGTAAGTTTTTTAAAAATTGTGCATAGGTTGGCATTGAGTAAGTTTTCGAAAAGTTGTGCATAGATTGGCATTGAGTACATTTTTGAAAAGTTTTGGATAGATTGGCATTGAGTAAGTTTTTGAAAAGTTTTGCATAGATTGGCATTGAGTACGTTTTTGAAAAGTTTTGCATAGATTGGCATTGAGTAAGTTTTTGAAAAGTTGTGCATAGATTGGCATTGAGTAAGTTTTTGAAAAGTTGTGCATAGATTGGCATTGGGTACGTTTTCGAAAAGTTGTGCATAGATTGGCATTGAGTAAGTTTTCGAAAAGTTTTGCATAGATTGGCATTGAGTAAGTTTTCGAAAAGTTTTGCATAGATTGGCATTGACTAAGTTTTTGAAAAGTTTTGCATAGATTGGCATTGGGTACGTTTTCGAAAAGTTGTGCATAGATTGGCATTGAGTAAGTTTTCGAAAAGTTGTGCATAGATTGGCATTGAGTAAGTTTTCGAAAAGTTGTGCATAGATTGGCACTGGGTACGTTTTCGAAAAGTTGTGCATAGATTGTCATTGAGTAAGTTTTTGAAAAGTTGTGCATATATTGACATTGGGTAAGTTTTTGAAAAGTTGTGCATAGATTGTCATTTAGTAAGTTTTTGAAAAGTTGTGCATAGATTGTCATTGAGTAAGTTTTTGAAAAGCTGTGCATAGATTGGCATTGGGTAAGTTTTCGAAAAGTTGTGCATAGATTGGCATTGAGTAAGTTTTCGAAAAGTTGTGCATAGATTGGCATTGAGTAAGTTTTCGAAAAGTTGTGCATAGATTGGCATTTGGTACGTTTTCGAAAAGTTGTGCATAGATTGGCATTGAGTAAGTTTTTGAAAAGTTGTGCATAGATTGGCATTGAGTAAGTTTTTGAAAAGTTGTGCATAGATTGGCATTGGGTACGTTTTCGAAAAGTTGTGCATAGATTGGCATTGAGTAAGTTTTCGAAAAGTTGTGCATAGATTGGCATTGAGTAAGTTTTCGAAAAGTTGTGCATAGATTGGCATTGAGTAAGTTTTCGAAAAGTTTTGCATAGATTGGCATTGGGTAAGTTTTCGAAAAGTTGTGCATAGATTGGCATTGAGTAAGTTTTAGAAAAGTTTTGCATAGATTGGCATTGGGTAAGTTTTCGAAAAGTTGTGCATAGATTGGCATTGAGTAAGTTTTTGAAAAGTTGTGCATAGATTGGCATTGGGTAAGTTTTTGAAAAGTTGTGCGTAGATTGGCATTGGGTAAGTTTTTGAAAAGTTGTGCGTAGATTGGCATTGAGTAAGTTTTTGAAAAGTTGTGCATAGATTAGCATTGGGTAAGTTTTCGAAAAGTTGTGCGTAGATTGGCATTGGGTAAGTTTTCGAAAAGTTGTGCGTAGATTGGCATTGGGTAAGTTTTTGAAAAGTTTTGCATAGATTGGCATTGAGTAAGTTTTTGAAAAGTTGTGCATAGATTGGCATTGGGTAAGTTTTTGAAAAGTTTTGCATAGATTGGCATTGAGTAAGTTTTCGAAAAGTTTTGCATAGATTGTCATTGAGTAAGTTTTTTAAAAGTTGTGCATAGATTGGCATTGAGTAAGTTTTTGAAAAGTTGTGTATAGATTAGCATTGGGTAAGTTTTTGAAAAGTTTTGCATAGATTGGCATTGAGTAAGTTTTCGAAAAGTTTTGCATAGATTGGCATTGAGTAAGTTTTTGAAAAGTTGTGCATAGATTGGCATTGGGTAAGTTTTTGAAAAGTTGTGCATAGATTGGCATTGAGTAAGTTTTCGAAAAGTTTTGCATAGATTGGCATTGAGTAAGTTTTTGAAAAGTTGTGCATAGATTGGCATTGAGTAAGTTTTCGAAATGTTGTGCATAGATTGGCATTGAGTAAGTTTTTGAAAAGTTTTGCATAGATTGGCATTGGGTAAGTTTTTGAAAAGTTGTGCATAGATTGGCATTGAGTAAGTTTTCGAAAAGTTTTGCATAGATTGGCATTGAGTAAGTTTTTGAAAAGTTGTGCATAGATTGGCATTGAGTAAGTTTTCGAAAAGTTGTGCATAGATTGGCATTGAGTAAGTTTTTGAAAAGTTTTGTATAGATTGGCATTGAGTAAGTTTTTGAAAAGTTTTGCATAGATTGGCATTGAGTAAGTTTTTGAAAAGTTTTGCATAGATTGGCATTGAGTAAGTTTTTGAAAAGTTGTGTATAGATTAGCATTGGGTAAGTTTTTGAAAAGTTTTGCATAGATTGGCATTGAGTACGTTTTTGAAAAGTTTTGCATAGATTGGCATTGAGTAAGTTTTTGAAAAGTTGTGCATAGATTGGCATTGGGTAAGTTTTTTAAAAATTGTGCATAGATTGGCATTGAGTAAGTTTTCGAAAAGTTGTGCATAGATTGGCATTGAGTACATTTTTGAAAAGTTTTGGATAGATTGGCATTGAGTAAGTTTTTGAAAAGTTTTGCATAGATTGGCATTGAGTACGTTTTTGAAAAGTTTTGCATAGATTGGCATTGAGTAAGTTTTTGAAAAGTTGTGCATAGATTGGCATTGAGTAAGTTTTTGAAAAGTTGTGCATAGATTGGCATTGAGTAAGTTTCGAAAAGTTTTGCATAGATTGGCATTGAGTAAGTTTTTGAAAAGTTTTGCATAGATTGGCATTGAGTACATTTTTGAAAAGTTTTGCATAGATTGGCATTGAGTAAGTTTTCGAAAAGTTTTGCATAGATTGGCATTGAGTAAGTTTTTTAAAAGTTTTGCATAGATTGGCATTGGGTAAGTTTTTGAAAAGTTGTGCATAGATTGACATTGAGTAAGTTTTTGAAAAGTTGTGCATAGATTGGCATTGAGTACATTTTTGAAAAGATTTGCATAGATTGGCATTGAGTAAGTTTTCGAAAAGTTTTGCATAGATTGGCATTGAGTAAGTTTTTTAAAAGTTTTGCATAGATTGGCATTGGGTAAGTTTTTGAAAAGTTGTGCATAGATTTGCATTGAGTACGTTTTTGAAAAGTTTTGCATAGATTGGCATTGAGTAAGTTTTTGAAAAGTTTTGCATAGATTGGCATTGAGTAAGTTTTTGAAAAGTTGTGCATAGATTGGCATTGGGTAAGTTTTTAAAAAGTTGTGCATAGATTGGCATTGAGTAAGTTTTCGAAAAGTTGTGCATAGATTGGCATTGAGTAAGTTTTTGAAAAGTTTTGGATAGATTGGCATTGAGTAAGTTTTTGAAAAGTTTTGCATAGATTGGCATTGAGTACGTTTTTGAAAAGTTTTGCATAGATTGGCATTGAGTAAGTTTTTGAAAAGTTGTGCATAGATTGGCATTGAGTAAGTTTTTGAAAAGTTGTGCATAGATTGGCATTGAGTAAGTTTCGAAAAGTTTTGCATATATTGGCATTGAGTAAGTTTTTGAAAAGTTTTGCATAGATTGGCATTGAGTACATTTTTGAAAAGTTTTGCATAGATTGGCATTGAGTAAGTTTTTGAAAAGTTTTGCATAGATTGGCATTGAGTAAGTTTTTGAAAAGTTTTGCATAGATTGGCATTGAGTAAGTTTTTGAAAAGTTGTGCATAGATTAGCATTGAGTAAGTTTTTGAAAAGTTTTGCATAGATTGGCATTGAGTAAGTTTTTGAAAAGTTTTGCATAGATTTGCATTGAGTAAGTTTTTGAAAAGTTGTGCATAGATTAGCATTGAGTAAGTTTTCGAAAAGTTTTGCATAGATTGGCATTGGGTAAGTTTTTGAAAAGTTTTGCATAGATTGGCATTGAGTAAGTTTTTGAAAAGTTGTGCATAGATTGGCATTGAGTAAGTTTTTGAAAAGTTGTGTATAGATTGGCATTGAGTAAGTTTTCGAAAAGTTGTGCATAGATTGGCATTGGGTAAGTTTTCGAAAAGTTTTGCATAGATTGGCATTGGGTAAGTTTTCGAAAAGTTTTGCATAGATTGGCATTGAGTAAGTTTTCGAAAAGTTTTGCATAGATTGGCATTGAGTAAGTTTTTGAAAAGTTTTGCATAGATTGGCATTGAGTAAGTTTTTGAAAAGTTGTGTATAGATTAGCATTGGGTAAGTTTTTGAAAAGTTTTGCATAGATTGGCATTGAGTAAGTTTTCGAAAAGTTTTGCATAGATTGGCATTGAGTAAGTTTTTGAAAAGTTGTGCATAGATTGGCATTGGGTAAGTTTTTGAAAAGTTGTGCATAGATTGGCATTTGGTAAGTTTTTGAGAAGTTGTGCATAGATTGGCATTGAGTAAGTTTTCGAAAAGTTGTGCATAGATTGGCATTGCGTAAGTTTTTGAAAAGTTTTGCATAGATTGGCATTGAGTAAGTTTTTGAAAAGTTTTGCATAGATTGGCATTGAGTAAGTTTTTGAAAAGTTTTGCATAGATTGGCATTGAGTAAGTTTTTGAAAAGTTGTGTATAGATTAGCATTGGGTAAGTTTTTGAAAAGTTTTGCATAGATTGGCATTGAGTAAGTTTTCGAAAAGTTTTGCATAGATTGGCATTGAGTAAGTTTTTGAAAAGTTTTGCATAGATTGGCATTGAGTAAGTTTTTGAAAAGTTGTGTATAGATTAGCATTGGGTAAGTTTTTGAAAAGTTTTGGATAGATTGGCATTGAGTAAGTTTTCGAAAAGTTTTGCATAGATTGGCATTGAGTAAGTTTTTGAAAAGTTGTGCATAGATTGGCATTGGGTAAGTTTTTAAAAAGTTGTGCATAGATTGGCATTGAGTAAGTTTTCGAAAAGTTTTGCATAGATTGGCATTGAGTAAGTTTTTGAAAAGTTTTGCATAGATTGGCATTGAGTAAGTTTTTGAAAAGTTTTGCATAGATTGGCATTGAGTACGTTTTTGAAAAGTTTTGCATAGATTGGCATTGAGTAAGTTTTTGAAAAGTTTTGCATAGATTGGCATTGAGTAAGTATTTAAAAAGTTGTGCATAGATTGGCATTGAGTAAGTTTTCGAAGTTTTGCATAGATTGGCATTGAGTAAGTTTTCGAAAAGTTTTGCATAGATTGGCATTGAGTAAGTTTTTGAAAAGTTTTGCATAGATTGGCATTGAGTAAGTTTTCGAAAAGTTTTGCATAGATTGGCATTGAGTAAGTTTTTGAAAAGTTTTGCATAGATTGGCATTGAGTAAGTTTTCGAAAAGTTGTGCATAGATTGGCATTGAGTAAGTTTTTGAAAAGTTTTGCATAGATTGGCATTGAGTAAGTTTTTGAAAAGTTGTGCATAGATTGGCATTGGGTAAGTTTTCGAAAAGTTGTGCATAGATTGGCATTGGGTAAGTTTTCGAAAAGTTGTGCATAGATTGGCATTGGGTAAGTTTTCGAAAAGTTGTGCATAGATTGGCATTGGGTAAGTTTTCGAAAAGTTTTGCATAGATTGGCATTGAGTAAGTTTTCGAAAAGTTTTGCATAGATTGGCATTGAGTAAGTTTTCGAAAAGTTTTGCATAGATTGGCATTGAGTAAGTTTTCGAAAAGTTTTGCATAGATTGGCATTGAGTAAGTTTTCGAAAAGTTGTGCATAGATTGGCATTGAGTAAGTTCTCGAAAAGTTGTGCATAGATTGGCATTGAGTAAGTTTTCGAAAAGTTGTGCATAGATTGGCATTGGGTAAGTTTTCGAAAAGTTGTGCATAGATTGGCATTGGGTAAGTTTTCGAAAAGTTGTGCATAGATTGCATTGGGTAAGTTTTCGAAAAGTTGTGCATTGATTGGCATTGGGTAAGTTTTCGAAAAGTTTTGCATAGATTGGCATTGAGTAAGTTTTCGAAAAGTTTTGCATAGATTGGCATTGAGTAAGTTTTCGAAAAGTTTTGCATAGATTGGCATTGAGTAAGTTTTCGAAAAGTTGTGCATAGATTGGCATTGAGTAAGTTTTCGAAAAGTTGTGCATAGATTGGCATTGAGTAAGTTTTCGAAAAGTTGTGCATAGATTGGCATTGAGTAAGTTTTTGAAAAGTTTTGTATAGATTGGCATTGAGTAAGTTTTTGAAAAGTTTTGCATAGATTGGCATTGAGTAAGTTTTTGAAAAGTTTTGCATAGATTGGCATTGAGTAAGTTTTTGAAAAGTTGTGTATAGATTAGCATTGGGTAAGTTTTTGAAAAGTTTTGCATAGATTGGCATTGAGTAAGTTTTCGAAAAGTTTTGCATAGATTGGCATTGAGTAAGTTTTTGAAAAGTTGTGCATAGATTGGCATTGGGTAAGTTTTTAAAAAGTTGTGCATAGATTGGCATTGAGTAAGTTTTCGAAAAGTTGTGCATAGATTGGCATTGAGTAAGTTTTTGAAAAGTTTTGGATAGATTGGCATTGAGTAAGTTTTTGAAAAGTTTTGCATAGATTGGCATTGAGTACGTTTTTGAAAAGTTTTGCATAGATTGGCATTGAGTAAGTTTTTGAAAAGTTGTGCATAGATTGGCATTGAGTAAGTTTCGAAAAGTTTTGCATAGATTGGCATTGAGTACATTTTTGAAAAGTTTTGCATAGATTGGCATTGAGTAAGTTTTCGAAAAGATTTGCATAGATTGGCATTGAGTAAGTTTTCGAAAAGTTTTGCATAGATTGGCATTGAGTAAGTTTTTTAAAAGTTTTGCATAGATTGGCATTGGGTAAGTTTTTGAAAAGTTGTGCATAGATTGGCATTGAGTAAGTTTTCGAAAAGTTGTGCATAGATTGGCATTGAGTAAGTTTTTGAAAAGTTTTGCATAGATTGGCATTGAGTAAGTTTTTGAAAAGTTGTGCATAGATTGGCATTGAGTAAGTTTATGAAAAGTTTTGCATAGATTGGCATTGAGTAAGTTTTTGAAAAGTTGTGCATAGATTAGCATTGAGTAAGTTTTTGAAAAGTTTTGCATAGATTGGCATTGAGTAAGTTTTTGAAAAGTTTTGCATAGATTTGCATTGAGTAAGTTTTTGAAAAGTTTTGCATAGATTGGCATTGAGTAAGGTTTTGAAAAGTTGTGTATAGATTAGCATTGGGTAAGTTTTTGAAAAGTTTTGCATAGATTGGCATTGAGTAAGTTTACGAAAAGTTTTGCATAGATTGGCATTGAGTAAGTTTTTGAAAAGTTTTGCATAGATTGGCATTGAGTAAGTTTTTGAAAAGTTGTGTATAGATTAGCATTGGGTAAGTTTTTGAAAAGTTTTGCATAGATTGGCATTGAGTAAGTTTTCGAAAAGTTTTGCATAGATTGGCATTGAGTAAGTTTTTGAAAAGTTGTGCATAGATTGGCATTGGGTAAGTTTTTGAAAAGTTGTGCATAGATTGGCATTGAGTAAGTTTTCGAAAAGTTTTGCATAGATTGGCATTGAGTAAGTTTTTGAAAAGTTTTGCATAGATTGGCATTGAGTAAGTTTTTGAAAAGTTTTGCATAGATTGGCATTGAGTACGTTTTTGAAAAGTTTTGCATAGATTGGCATTGAGTAAGTTTTTGAAAAGTTTTGCATAGATTGGCATTGAGTAAGTATTTAAAAAGTTGTGCATAGATTGGCATTGAGTAAGTTTTCGAAGTTTTGCATAGATTGGCATTGAGTAAGTTTTCGAAAAGTTTTGCATAGATTGGCATTGAGTAAGTTTTTGAAAAGTTTTGCATAGATTGGCATTGAGTAAGTTTTCGAAAAGTTTTGCATAGATTGGCATTGAGTAAGTTTTTGAAAAGTTTTGCATAGATTGGCATTGAGTAAGTTTTCGAAAAGTTGTGCATAGATTGGCATTGAGTAAGTTTTTGAAAAGTTTTGCATAGATTGGCATTGAGTATGTTTTTGAAAAGTTGTGCATAGATTGGCATTGGGTAAGTTTTCGAAAAGTTGTGCATAGATTGGCATTGGGTAAGTTTTCGAAAAGTTGTGCATAGATTGGAATTGGGTAAGTTTTCGAAAAGTTGTGCATAGATTGGCATTGGGTAAGTTTTCGAAAAGTTTTGCATAGATTGGCATTGAGTAAGTTTTCGAAAAGTTTTGCATAGATTGGCATTGAGTAAGTTTTCGAAAAGTTTTGCATAGATTGGCATTGAGTAAGTTTTCGAAAAGTTTTGCATAGATTGGCATTGAGTAAGTTTTCGAAAAGTTGTGCATAGATTGGCATTGAGTAAGTTCTCGAAAAGTTGTGCATAGATTGGCATTGAGTAAGTTTTCGAAAAGTTGTGCATAGATTGGCATTGGGTAAGTTTTCGAAAAGTTGTGCATAGATTGGCATTGGGTAAGTTTTCGAAAAGTTGTGCATAGATTGGCATTGGGTAAGTTTTCGAAAAGTTGTGCATTGATTGGCATTGGGTAAGTTTTCGAAAAGTTTTGCATAGATTGGCATTGAGTAAGTTTTCGAACAGTTTTGCATAGATTGGCATTGAGTAAGTTTTCGAAAAGTTTTGCATAGATTGGCATTGAGTAAGTTTTCGAAAAGTTGTGCATAGATTGGCATTGAGTAAGTTTTCGAAAAGTTGTGCATAGATTGGCATTGAGTAAGTTTTCGAAAAGTTGTGCATAGATTGGCATTGAGTAAGTTTTTGAAAAGTTTTGTATAGATTGGCATTGAGTAAGTTTTTGAAAAGTTTTGCATAGATTTGCATTGAGTAAGTTTTTGAAAAGTTTTGCATAGATTGGCATTGAGTAAGTTTTTGAAAAGTTGTGTATAGATTAGCATTGGGTAAGTTTTTGAAAAGTTTTGCATAGATTGGCATTGAGTAAGTTTTCGAAAAGTTTTGCATAGATTGGCATTGAGTAAGTTTTTGAAAAGTTGTGCATAGATTGGCATTGGGTAAGTTTTTAAAAAGTTGTGCATAGATTGGCATTGAGTAAGTTTTCGAAAAGTTGTGCATAGATTGGCATTGAGTAAGTTTTTGAAAAGTTTTGGATAGATTGGCATTGAGTAAGTTTTTGAAAAGTTTTGCATAGATTGGCATTGAGTAAGTTTTTGAAAAGTTTTGCATAGATTGGCATTGAGTACGTTTTTGAAAAGTTTTGCATAGATTGGCATTGAGTAAGTTTTTGAAAAGTTGTGCATAGATTGGCATTGAGTAAGTTTTTGAAAAGTTGTGCATAGATTGGCATTGGGTAAGTTTTTAAAAAGTTGTGCATAGATTGGCATTGAGTAAGTTTTCGAAAAGTTGTGCATAGATTGGCATTGAGTAAGTTTTTGAAAAGTTTTGGATAGATTGGCATTGAGTAAGTTTTCGAAAAGTTTTGCATAGATTGGCATTGAGTAAGTTTTTGAAAAGTTTTGCATACATTGGCATTGAGTACGTTTTTGAAAAGTTTTGCATAGATTGACATTGAGTAAGTTTTTGAAAAGTTGTTGTATAGATTGGCATTGAGTAAGTTTTTGAAAAGTTGTGCATAGATTGGCATTGAGTAAGTTTCGAAAAGTTGTGCATAGATTGGCATTGAGTAAGTTTTTGAAAAGTTTTGCATAGATTGGCATTGAGTACATTTTTGAAAAGTTTTGCATAGATTGGCATTGAGTAAGTTTTCGAAAAGATTTGCATAGATTGGCATTGAGTAAGTTTTCGAAAAGTTTTGCATAGATTGGCATTGAGTAAGTTTTTTAAAAGTTTTGCATAGATTGGCATTGGGTAAGTTTTTGAAAAGTTGTGCATAGATTGGCATTGAGTAAGTTTTCGAAAAGTTGTGCATAGATTGGCATTGAGTAAGTTTTTGAAAAGTTTTGCATAGATTGGCATTGAGTAAGTTTTTGAAAAGTTTTGCATAGATTGGCATTGAGTAAGTTTTTGAAAAGTTTTGCATAGATTGGCATTGAGTAAGTTTTTGAAAAGTTGTGCATAGATTAGCATTGAGTAAGTTTTTGAAAAGTTTTGCATAGATTGGCATTGAGTAAGTTTTTGAAAAGTTTTGCATAGATTTGCATTGAGTAAGTTTTTGAAAAGTTGTGCATAGATTAGCATTGAGTAAGTTTTCGAAAAGTTTTGCATAGATTGGCATTGGGTAAGTTTTTGAAAAGTTTTGCATAGATTGGCATTGAGTAAGTTTTTGAAAAGTTGTGCATAGATTGGCATTGAGTAAGTTTTTGAAAAGTTGTGTATAGATTGGCATTGAGTAAGTTTTCGAAAAGTTGTGCATAGATTGGCATTGGGTAAGTTTTCGAAAAGTTTTGCATAGATTGGCATTGGGTAAGTTTTCGAAAAGTTTTGCATAGATTGGCATTGAGTAAGTTTTCGAAAAGTTTTGCATAGATTGGCATTGAGTAAGTTTTTGAAAAGTTTTGCATAGATTGGCATTGAGTAAGTTTTTGAAAAGTTGTGTATAGATTAGCATTGGGTAAGTTTTTGAAAAGTTTTGCATAGATTGGCATTGAGTAAGTTTTGGAAAAGTTTTGCATAGATTGGCATTGAGTAAGTTTTTGAAAAGTTGTGCATAGATTGGCATTGGGTAAGTTTTTGAAAAGTTGTGCATAGATTGGCATTTGGTAAGTTTTTGAAAAGTTGTGCATAGATTGGCATTGAGTAAGTTTTCGAAAAGTTGTGCATAGATTGGCATTGCGTAAGTTTTTGAAAAGTTTTGCATAGATTGGCATTGAGTAAGTTTTTGAAAAGTTTTGCATAGATTGGCATTGAGTAAGTTTTTGAAAAGTTTTGCATAGATTGGCATTGAGTAAGTTTTTGAAAAGTTGTGTATAGATTAGCATTGGGTAAGTTTTTGAAAAGTTTTGCATAGATTGGCATTGAGTAAGTTTTCGAAAAGTTTTGCATAGATTGGCATTGAGTTAGTTTTTGAAAAGTTTTGCATAGATTGGCATTGAGTAAGTTTTTGAAAAGTTGTGTATAGATTAGCATTGGGTAAGTTTTTGAAAAGTTTTGCATAGATTGGCATTGAGTAAGTTTTCGAAAAGTTTTGCATAGATTGGCATTGAGTAAGTTTTTGAAAAGTTGTGCATAGATTGGCATTGGGTAAGTTTTTAAAAAGTTGTGCATAGATTGGCATTGAGTAAGTTTTCGAAAAGTTTTGCATAGATTGGCATTGAGTAAGTTTTTGAAAAGTTTTGCATAGATTGGCATTGAGTAAGTTTTTGAAAAGTTTTGCATAGATTGGCATTGAGTACGTTTTTGAAAAGTTTTGCATAGATTGGCATTGAGTAAGTTTTTGAAAAGTTTTGCATAGATTGGCATTGAGTAAGTATTTAAAAAGTTGTGCATAGATTGGCATTGAGTAAGTTTTCGAAGTTGTGCATAGATTGGCATTGAGTAAGTTTTCGAAAAGTTTTGCATAGATTGGCATTGAGTAAGTTTTTGAAAAGTTTTGCATAGATTGGCATTGAGTAAGTTTTCGAAAAGTTTTGCATAGATTGGCATTGAGTAAGTTTTTGAAAAGTTTTGCATAGATTGGCATTGAGTAAGTTTTCGAAAAGTTGTGCATAGATTGGCATTGAGTAAGTTTTTGAAAAGTTTTGCATAGATTGGCATTGAGTAAGTTTTTGAAAAGTTGTGCATAGATTGGCATTGGGTAAGTTTTCGAAAAGTTGTGCATAGATTGGCATTGGGTAAGTTTTCGAAAAGTTGTGCATAGATTGGCATTGGGTAAGTTTTCGAAAAGTTGTGCATAGATTGGCATTGGGTAAGTTTTCGAAAAGTTTTGCATAGATTGGCATTGAGTAAGTTTTCGAAAAGTTTTGCATAGATTGGCATTGAGTAAGTTTTCGAAAAGTTTTGCATAGATTGGCATTGAGTAAGTTTTCGAAAAGTTTTGCATAGATTGGCATTGAGTAAGTTTTCGAAAAGTTGTGCATAGATTGGCATTGAGTAAGTTCTCGAAAAGTTGTGCATAGATTGGCATTGAGTAAGTTTTCGAAAAGTTGTGCATAGATTGGCATTGGGTAAGTTTTCGAAAAGTTGTGCATAGATTGGCATTGGGTAAGTTTTCGAAAAGTTGTGCATAGATTGGCATTGGGTACGTTTTCGAAAAGTTGTGCATTGATTGGCATTGGGTAAGTTTTCGAAAAGTTTTGCATAGATTGGCATTGAGTAAGTTTTCGAAAAGTTTTGCATAGATTGGCATTGAGTAAGTTTTCGAAAAGTTTTGCATAGATTGGCATTGAGTAAGTTTTCGAAAAGTTGTGCATAGATTGGCATTGAGTAAGTTTTCGAAAAGTTGTGCATAGATTGGCATTGAGTAAGTTTTCGAAAAGTTGTGCATAGATTGGCATTGAGTAAGTTTTCGAAAAGTTGTGCATAGATTGGCATTGGGTAAGTTTTCGAAAAGTTTTGCATAGATTGGCATTGAGTAAGTTTTTGAAAAGTTGTGCATAGATTGGCATTGGGTAAGTTTTCGAAAAGTTGTGCATAGATTGGCATTGGGTAATTTTTCGAAAAGTTGTGCATAGATTGGCATTGGGTAAGTTTTTGAAAAGTTGTGCGTAGATTGGCATTGGGTAAGTTTTCGAAAATTTTGCATAGATTGACATTGGGTAATTTGCTCTTAATTATTGTCAAAATTCCACCACTATGCTTATCAACTTAAAGATTTGTTGCCGCCACGGAATTTCTTAAACCACCAATGTTCTGTGCATTCAGTAGTAGTTCCTAGGATAAATGCTTCGTTTATATCACAAGCTGTTTCAGCTTCTTTTTGGCCTAGCTTGGATTAAAATAAGAACATTGTATTGATCTGTTTTTTCTATCTTTTACTCAATATTCTGAAAAGAGGACACACTTGTTTTAAAACAAATGAAATTTTAATTATTAGATATGGCGGTTTTCAATGAAGGGTGTGCAAGTACTATAAGTTAATCAGAGTACATTCTATCAAATTACTGGTAAAACAGACAGAGGAATACAACATTGTAAACAAGAAGAACAGGTGGAGCTTTGACGTAGTAACAGGATTTGACCGTATTGAACTTTGCTTAAGACGAAGATAGTTATGTTAGTTTCACCCACATATAGCAACAATATTCAATGCTGACGCTAATGTGAGCTTTGTGAACGTCTAGGATACTTGCAGTTTCAAGTAATTTTACAGCAGTGTTGGGAAAACCCACCTTTTTAAAGAAGTCTTTGTAATGTTCTGAAATTATTTCCTAATGTATTTGATAATTACTAAAGTAAATAAACGAGATAAATAAACAGATATATTTCCGCAAATAAACTAGTCGACTAATATGATTGTTTAATCGACAAATATATGAGTAAAAACAAAACACAAATAAATTTAAAACATGCATAGAATATCACTGTAAATTTGCAGATTTGTAAACATAAACACATTTTATGTATGTGCTTGGAGAAGACAATGCATGCTTTTTTGATTGAGTTATTGTGATTTACATTTATTGATTCATTATGATACATGTATATATATGTGTGGAGTATTCTCTCTCTCTCTCTCTCTCTCTCTCTATATATATATATATATATATATATATATATATATATATATATATGTGATTAGTTTTTTGTGGGGTATTCTCTCTCTCCCTCTCTCTCTCTCTCTATATATATATATATATATATGACATCGTGATGAGAAGTAAAATACACACACACACATATATATATTTCTCTTCTCATGACGATGTAAATTATAAAAGACGCAACATATAATTTCAACTAAAATCCATCTTTAGCAAAATATTTTGTAATTTTTCTAATGTACTTATATAACTTTTCATATAAAATCAATCATGAGATTGTAACTCAACCATAATAATAAACGAACATTTTTCTAATATATCTTATATAACATTTCATATTAAATAAATCATGAGGTTGTAACTCAACCATAATAATGAACAAACATTTTTCTAATGTATCTCATATGACTTTTTAGATTAAATTAATCATGAGTTCGTAACTTCACCATAACAATGAACAAACATGTTTCTAATTTATTTAGGTTGTAACTTCATTATAATAATAGCTTATATAATAGCTTGTAACTTCATTATAATAATGAATTAATATTTTTTAATAATGAATGAATATTAAATAAATCATGAGGTTGTAACTTCACTATAATAAGGAACAAACATTCTCTAATGTATCTTATATAACTTTTTATAATCAATTAATCACGAGCTTGTAACTTCACTGTAATAATGGATGAATATTTTTAATACATCTCATATGACCTTTTATATTAAATAAATCATGAGGTTGTAACTTCACTATAATAATGAACAAACATTTTCTATATCTTATATAACTTTTTATATTAAATTAATCATGAGGTTGTAACATTTTCATCTCATTTGACTTTTAGATTAAAGTAATCTTTATGTTGTAACTTCACTGGATTAATGGGCGAACCTTTTTCTTTTTTTCAGATATTAAAATGTAATAGGAAATCATATGACGAACTGTAGGAAAGTATTTTGCTTTTGAACGGACAAATATTAGGTGCAGTACCGGAACATATATTTGTAAGAAATATCTCATATAAAAATAAAAATATTTGGCCATTTAACGGACAAATATTAAATACATTACTGAATCATATAGCTCTAAGATATATCGCATATAAAAGTAACAACTTATAAATATAATATCCTCGGCATTTCTCTTTGCATGAAATGAATTAGGACGAAAGACGGAAGGAAAATATACTAATATAATAATATACATAATCCTCGGCTTAAAATAACTAATAAGAAACATTGATTAATAGGCAAATACTTGTGTTATTCTACGACATCAAAGTTCACTGGATAAGAAAACACAACCTTGTGAAATATGTTGATATTCTTATCATGAAAAATCATCTTCAGTGACAGATATGAGAACTCCCACTTTGGGAAAGACAAATTCTTGTAAAGTGTGTGGATGATCTTGTTCTAAAAAATCGAATTTAGTGACACATATGAGAACTCACACTGACCAAATATTCAAAATCACACAGTATTCGCTGCCCAAACAAGATCTCATCACTATGGTGCACCTTCGGGAAGTGATGTTACCCCAAGTAATAGCATGAAGCTGAATACTCCATTAGACTAGATAAGTTCTGTTCCTGGAATCCAGTAAACCAAGAGACCAACATGAAAGATACTACAATGTATGAACATGGTGAATTGGGGAGAGGAAAATTATGTTTCCAATTTCTTACTCAGTGTTTGAGATAAAGAACTTTAATGAAACATTCGATTATCTATGTATATCATATAGAGTTAAAGTGTTCGCCTCAGGTAGTGGACTCCCTGATTTCTGAAAACTTCGACTGAAGTAAAATAAAATAAAACAAAAGAGAAACAGCATTCTTGTCAAGTGTGTAGGTATTATTGTTCTGGGAAATCAGACTTAGTGCAACATATAAGAATTAACACTGGGGAAAAGCCATAGTCTTGTGAAGTGCGTGGATATTCCTGTTCGAGAAAATGTCCTTAATACATATGAGAACTCACACTGGAGAACAGCCATATTCTTGTGAAGTCTGCATATATTCTTGTCCTTATAAATCAACTTTAGTGAAACATATGAGAACTCACACTGGAGAAAAGCCACATACTTGCAAATTGTGTGGATATTCTTGTTCTCAAAAATCAGCGTTAGTGACACATATGAAAACTCACACTGGGGAAAAACCGCATTCGTGTGAATTGTGTGGATATTCTTTTATTCAAAAGTCAAAGTTACTAATACATATGAGAACTCACACAGGAGAAAAGCCATATTCTTGTGAAGTCTGTGGGTATTCTTGTTCTAATAAATCATCTTTAGTGACACATATGAGAACTCACACTGGGGAAAAGCCACATACTTGTAAAGTGTGTGCATATTCTTGTTCTGAAGCATCAAAATTAGTGAAACATATAAGGACTCACACTGGGGAAAAGCCATATTCTTGTGAAGTTTGTGATTATTCATTTTCTCAAAAATCACATTTAGTGAGACATATGAAAACTCACACTGGGGAAAAGCCACATTCTTGCGAAGTGTGTGGATATTCTTGTCTGCGAAAATTCTCTTTAGTGAGACATATGAAAACTCACACAGAGAAAAAGCCACATTTTGACCTGAAAATTCAAAGTTAGTAAAATATATGAGAATTTCTATATGCAAAATCATTCTAGCTGATAGTCATTACAAATTCTTCGTCACAACAAAGTGTGTATATACCTACATTGGAAGATCGGCAATGAGATGCAACTTGAGAGGCTGTAGAACATCTGGGAACATGAACCACCACAGACATCATTAAATGAGAAGGTGACAGTGTTTTATGAAAAAGACAGGCCAGCAGATAAATAAAAGACAAGGCCATCAAAACTGACTTGTAATAAGGAACAAACTTGACAGAACTGCACTCATTATCAATGTCACAGTTCCGAATAACTTTGGCTTTAATAGAGCTGGACGGGAAAATATAAAATATCAGGACCTAAAAAAATGAAGATTAAGTTGTAACAAAATACAGATAGCACTCATAACGGGGCAGTTTTTATTCTTAAAGAGCCCTCGGATATAAATTTTAATTGTAACATAAGGAAGATCCCCCTAGATCTCTTAAAACTTACCAAAGTTAAATTACAAATTGGGGAAAGCCACATTCTTGTGAATTATGGATTAATTCTGTTCTGAAATGTCAACGCTAGTGAGACATATGAGAACATACATTGGGAAAAGTCAAAATTTCTATAAAATCAAATTAAGTTCATTCAGATTTGTTAATATGAAAACTTCTAGCTAAACCATATAACATTGTACACACTTTAAATGAGAGAGTATTAAGATTAAAGGTGATGCAAACAAATGTATTGCTACAATGTAAGAGTTCTTTATCTAACTGGATATATAAATCATCTGTGTCATATTGTCTTGCTACAATGTAGGAGTTTTTCATCCAACTGGATATATAAATCATCGGTGTCATATTATTGTCTTGCTACAATGTAAGAGTTCTTCATCCAACTGGATATATAAATCATCGGTGTCATATTATTGTCTTGCTACAATGTAAGAGTTCTTTATCCAACTGGATATATAAATCATCTGTGTCATATTATTGTCTTGCTACAATGTAAGAGTTTTTCATCCAACTGGATATATAAATCATCGGTGTCATATTATTGTCTTGCTACAATGTAAGAGTTCTTCATCCAACTGGATATATAAATCATCGGTGTCATATTATTGTCTTGCTACAATGTAAGAGTTCTTTAACCAACTGGATATATAAATCATCGGTGTCATATTATTGTCTTTTTACAATGTAAGAGTTCTTCATCCAACTGGATATATAAATCATCTGTGTCATATTGTCTTGCTACAATGTAGGAGTTTTTCATCCAACTGGATATATAAATCATCGGTGTCATATTATTGTCTTGCTAGAATGTAAGAGTTCTTCATCCAACTGGATATATAAATTATCGATGTCATATTATTGTCTTGCTACAATGTAAGAGTTCTTTATCCAACTGGATATATAAATCATCTGTGTCATATTATTGTCTTTTTACAATGTAAGAGTTCTTCATCCAACTGGATATATAAATCATCTGTGTCATATTGTCTTGCTACAATGTAGGAGTTTTTCATCCAACTGGATATATAAATCATCGGTGTCATATTATTGTCTTGCTACAATGTAAGAGTTCTTCATCCAACTGGATATATAAATCATCGGTGTCATATTATTGTCTTGCTACAATGTAAGAGTTCTTTATCCAACTGGATATATAAATCATCTGTGTCATATTATTGTCTTGCTACAATGTAAGAGTTTTTCATCCAACTGGATATATAAATCATCGGTGTCATATTATTGTCTTGCTACAATGTAAGAGTTCTTCATCCAACTGGATATATAAATCATCGGTGTCATATTATTGTCTTGCTACAATGTAAGAGTTCTTTAACCAACTGGATATATAAATCATCGGTGTCATATTATTGTCTTTTTACAATGTAAGAGTTCTTCATCCAACTGGATATATAAATCATCTGTGTCATATTGTCTTGCTACAATGTAGGAGTTTTTCATCCAACTGGATATATAAATCATCGGTGTCATATTATTGTCTTGCTAGAATGTAAGAGTTCTTCATCCAACTGGATATATAAATTATCGATGTCATATTATTGTCTTGCTACAATGTAAGAGTTCTTTATCCAACTGGATATATAAATCATCTGTGTCATATTATTGTCTTTTTACAATGTAAGAGTTCTTCATCCAACTGGATATATAAATCATCTGTGTCATATTGTCTTGCTACAATGTAGGAGTTTTTCATCCAACTGGATATATAAATCATCGGTGTCATATTATTGTCTTGCTACAATGTAAGAGTTCTTCATCCAACTGGATATATAAATCATCGGTGTCATATTATTGTCTTGCTACAATGTAAGAGTTCTTTATCCAACTGGATATATAAATCATCTGTGTCATATTATTGTCTTGCTACAATGTAAGAGTTTTTCATCCAACTGGATATATAAATCATCGGTGTCATATTATTGTCTTGCTACAATGTAAGAGTTCTTCATCCAACTGGATATATAAATCATCGGTGTCATATTATTGTCTTGCTACAATGTAAGAGTTCTTTATCCAACTGGATATATAAATCATCTGTGTCATATTATTGTCTTGCTACAATGTAAGAGTTTTTCATCCAACTGGATATATAAATCATCGGTGTCATATTATTGTCTTTCTACAATGTAAGAGTTCTTCATCCAACTAGATATATAAATCATCGGTGTCATATTATTGTCTTGCTACAATGTAAGAGTTCTTTATCCAACTGGATATATAAATCATCTGTGTCATATTATTGTCTTGCTACAATGTAAGAGTTTTTCATCCAACTGGATATATAAATCATCGGTGTCATATTATTGTCTTTTTACAATGTAAGAGTTCTTCATCCAACTGGATATATAAATCATCTGTGTCATATTGTCTTGCTACAATGTAGGAGTTTTTCATCCAACTGGATATATAAATCACCGGTGTCATATTATTGTCTTGCTAGAATGTAAGAGTTCTTCATCCAACTGGATATATAAATTATCGATGTCATATTATTGTCTTGCTACAATGTAAGAGTTCTTTATCCAACTGGATATATAAATCATCTGTGTCATATTATTGTCTTTTTACAATGTAAGAGTTCTTCATCCAACTGGATATATAAATCATCTGTGTCATATTGTCTTGCTACAATGTAGGAGTTTTTCATCCAACTGGATATATAAATCATCGGTGTCATATTATTGTCTTGCTACAATGTAAGAGTTCTTCATCCAACTGGATATATAAATCATCGGTGTCATATTATTGTCTTGCTACAATGTAAGAGTTCTTTATCCAACTGGATATATAAATCATCTGTGTCATATTATTGTCTTGCTACAATGTAAGAGTTTTTCATCCAACTGGATATATAAATCATCGGTGTCATATTATTGTCTTGCTACAATGTAAGAGTTCTTCATCCAACTGGATATATAAATCATCGGTGTCATATTATTGTCTTGCTACAATGTAAGAGTTCTTTATCCAACTGGATATATAAATCATCTGTGTCATATTATTGTCTTGCTACAATGTAAGAGTTTTTCATCCAACTGGATATATAAATCATCGGTGTCATATTATTGTCTTTCTACAATGTAAGAGTTCTTCATCCAACTAGATATATAAATCATCGGTGTCATATTATTGTCTTGCTACAATGTAAGAGTTCTTTATCCAACTGGATATATAAATCATCTGTGTCATATTATTGTCTTGCTACAATGTAAGAGTTTTTCATCCAACTGGATATATAAATCATCGGTGTCATATTATTGTCTTGCTACAATGTAAGAGTTCTTCATCCAACTGGATATATAAATCATCGGTGTCATATTATTGTCTTGCTACAATGTAAGAGTTCTTTAACCAACTGGATATATAAATCATCGGTGTCATATTATTGTCTTGCTAGAATGTAAGAGTTCTTCATCCAACTGGATATATAAATTATCTGTGTCATATTATTGTCTTTCTACAATGTAGGAGTTCTTCATCCAACTGGATATATAAATCATCGGTGTCATATTATTGTCTTGCTAGAATGTAAAAGTTCTTCATCCAACTGGATATATAAATTATCGATGTCATATTATTGTCTTGCTACAATGTAAGAGTTTTTCATCCAACTGGATATATAAATCATCGGTGTCATATTATTGTCTTGCTACAATGTAGGAGTTTTTCATCCAACTGGATATATAAATCATCGGTGTCATATTATTGTCTTGCTACAATGTAAGAGTTCTTCATCCAACTGGATATATAAATCATCGGTGTCATATTATTGTCTTGCTACAATGTAAGAGTTCTTTATCCAACTGGATATATAAATCATCTGTGTCATATTATTGTCTTGCTACAATGTAAGAGTTTTTCATCCAACTGGATATATAAATCATCGGTGTCATATTATTGTCTTGCTACAATGTAAGAGTTCTTCATCCAACTGGATATATAAATCATCGGTGTCATATTATTGTCTTGCTACAATGTAAGAGTTCTTTATCCAACTGGATATATAAATCATCTGTGTCATATTATTGTCTTGCTACAATGTAAGAGTTTTTCATCCAACTGGATATATAAATCATCGGTGTCATATTATTGTCTTTCTACAATGTAAGAGTTCTTCATCCAACTGGATATATAAATCATCGGTGTCATATTATTGTCTTGCTACAATGTAAGAGTTCTTTATCCAACTGGATATATAAATCATCCGTGTCATATTATTGTCTTGCTACAATGTAAGAGTTTTTCATCCAACTGGATATATAAATCATCGGTGTCATATTATTGTCTTGCTACAATGTAAGAGTTCTTCATCCAACTGGATATATAAATCATCGGTGTCATATTATTGTCTTGCTACAATGTAAGAGTTCTTTAACCAACTGGATATATAAATCATCGGTGTCATAGTATTGTCTTTTTACAATGTAAGAGTTCTTCATCCAACTGGATATATAAATCATCTGTGTCATATTGTCTTGCTACAATGTAGGAGTTTTTCATCCAACTGGATATATAAATCATCGGTGTCATATTATTGTCTTGCTAGAATGTAAGAGTTCTTCATCCAACTGGATATATAAATTATCGATGTCATATTATTGTCTTGCTACAATGTAAGAGTTCTTTATCCAACTGGATATATAAATCATCTGTGTCATATTATTGTCTTTTTACAATGTAAGAGTTCTTCATCCAACTGGATATATAAATCATCTGTGTCATATTGTCTTGCTACAATGTAGGAGTTTTTCATCCAACTGGATATATAAATCATCGGTGTCATATTATTGTCTTGCTACAATGTAAGAGTTCTTCATCCAACTGGATATATAAATCATCGGTGTCATATTATTGTCTTGCTACAATGTAAGAGTTCTTTATCCAACTGGATATATAAATCATCTGTGTCATATTATTGTCTTGCTACAATGTAAGAGTTTTTCATCCAACTGGATATATAAATCATCGGTGTCATATTATTGTCTTGCTACAATGTAAGAGTTCTTCATCCAACTGGATATATAAATCATCGGTGTCATATTATTGTCTTGCTACAATGTAAGAGTTCTTTATCCAACTGGATATATAAATCATCTGTGTCATATTATTGTCTTGCTACAATGTAAGAGTTTTTCATCCAACTGGATATATAAATCATCGGTGTCATATTATTGTCTTTCTACAATGTAAGAGTTCTTCATCCAACTGGATATATAAATCATCGGTGTCATATTATTGTCTTGCTACAATGTAAGAGTTCTTTATCCAACTGGATATATAAATCATCTGTGTCATATTATTGTCTTGCTACAATGTAAGAGTTCTTTATCCAACTGGATATATAAATCATCGGTGTCATATTATTGTCTTGCTACAATGTAAGAGTTCTTCATCCAACTGGATATATAAATCATCGGTGTCATATTATTGTCTTGCTACAATGTAAGAGTTCTTCAACCAACTGGATATATAAATCATCGGTGTCATATTATTGTCTTGCTAGAATGTAAGAGTTCTTCATCCAACTGGATATATAAATTATCTGTGTCATATTATTGTCTTTCTACAATGTAGGAGTTCTTCATCCAACTGGATATATAAATCATCGGTGTCATATTATTGTCTTGCTAGAATGTAAGAGTTCTTCATCCAACTGGATATATAAATTATCGATGTCATATTATTGTCTTGCTACAATGTAAGAGTTTTTCATCCAACTGGATATATAAATCATCGGTGTCATATTGTCTTGCTACAATGTAGGAGTTTTTCATCCAACTGGATATATAAATCATCGGTGTCATATTATTGTCTTGCTACAATGTAAGAGTTTTTCATCCAACTGGATATATAAATCATCGGTGTCATATTATTGTCTTGCTACAATATAAGAGTTCTTCATCCAACTGGATATATAAATCATCGGTGTCATATTATTGTCTTGCTACAATGTAAGAGTTCTTCAACCAACTGGATATATAAATCATCTGTGTCATATTATTGTCTTGCTACAATGTAAGAGTTCTTCAACCAACTGGATATATAAATCATCTGTGTCATATTATTGTCTTGCTACAATGTAAGAGTTCTTTAACCAACTGGATATATAAATCATCTGTGCCATATTATTGTCTGAATTATAGCTAAAAACAATCAGGACGATAATTATTGAGAGTTGTAGAAAGTTGCAGATGATTCTAATCTTTGTTTCGATTGATTACCAATGAGAATTCACACAAGGCAAAAATACTCCACAAACAATAGATAAAGTAGACATTGAAAGTATCTCAATGTGACGAGAACAAGGTTGAAATGCTAAACCCAGGAATAACTCCCGGAATGTTAAGCTTGGATTGGTTTCCAGGATGACAAAATCCCTGCATAGAACTGTTGTTTCACTAAGGTTGTAGAAAGCTGCAGGGAATTCTAATCTTCAACTGCAATTTTTTGCCAAAGAGAATTAACATGAAGCAAAAATAATCAAAAATATTACTGAACTATAGACATAAGTCTAAGTTATGAAAACAAGTCTGCAATGGAAGAACTAACAATAACATGTTAAATATAAAAGTTGGATCGATTCTAGTATCGCAAAATTCCGACATAAACTACCTATACAATTTTCTGATTGAAGAAACTCATATCACTCCATAGAAGAAACGAGTGAGACACTACGCTATTAAACAATACAGATGAATATACTGCTAACTATTGTGTTATATACTGACTCCCGGGCAGCATCGATTGAGAATAATGTTATAAAAATATAACAGTTGAAATTTAGATCAGAAAAATAAAAAAGAATACGTTTCAATGCAATTTAATCAATATAAAATTGTTACAAATAGTTTTTAAAGTTGTGGAATAAAATACTGTTTATAATGACCTGGTGGCGTAATAGAATGAATAACAAAATCATCATTACTTATTTGTTAGAGTAAATCAGTCAAAATAGAAATGTTGCATTTACGAATCCTGTATTTTCTCTTTTGCTTAGTGTGCCACAAAACTCGCATACGTTATTTGTGAAGTGCTTAAATGTGTATATCCAAAAAACACGTTTATATTAATATGTGGTAAAATATATTAAACATCAATTTAACAATAACAATTTGTGAAAAAAAAAAAGAATGTGCCAAGTTGTAATAATGGACAACTGTCTATTCATTATGTTGTAGAAAGCAGCAGAGAATTATAATATACAAGTTAATCAAGAAAAACGGTCACATCTTGAAAAGTAAGAATCCGGGTTGGCCAGCAGACGTGGATGAGATTTTGCCTTTGCGAATCCTGAAAGGAAGTAGAAACGATGCACAACATAAACTTCAAGAGAAGTAACAAGTATGAAAATATAAATATAGTGTTTTATTTTCCATGAAGATGTATTCCTTTTAGTGTGGAAACATCGAGGAACAAAAAGGTATTTTTCTCATTATTTTTGGACATTAGACATGAGTACAAGTTATGGAAACAAGTCTGAAATGGCCGAGATAGTAATAGCCTGTGGAATGTAAAAGTTGGATATAAACGTCCTGAAGAAACGAGTGAGACACTACGCTATTGAACAATACTGACTCACTACCAAACATTCACATTAAAAATCAGCCTTGTGCCGTATTTGCTCGGTGGGGAAGCAAATAAATACCCACTACCAAACATTGTTTTATTTGGTGACTCACCGGCTCTGATGATGAAGTATGTTACTAAATGACATATAATAGTTGAAATTTAGTCGATAAAAATACACCAAGGACGTTTGAATGCAATTTAATCAATATTGACTCAGTCTGTATTGGATGAGATTTTGCCTTTGAAAGCAATTAGAAACGATGTAAAACATGAAAACATTGCATGCATGAAATAAAGGTTAATGAAAATATAAATTGTTTTTTTCGATGAAGATGTCTTCCTTGTAGCGTGAAAAGCATCGAAAGAGTGAGGAACAAAAAGGTAAAGTATGTCTAATCGTTGTTTTTCATAGATGAGAACAGTGTTTATGTGTGTATACATCGCGTAAACTAAACAAATGACACTATAGTTACTAAAGAGAAAAGAACAGTATACATGAATTAAGAGACAATTATATTATATGAACACGGTTACATAGATAATATTTAACCTTAGAAATATGTATGCAAGTTATATATAAACATATATATATATATATATATATATATATATATATATATATATATATATGTTTATGCGTGTATGTATATAGTCTTGGATACTTTTTACCCTTTAAAACTATACAAAAACTATATAATTTGTATTTTTTATCAATCGTTAGAAAATTATTTAGTCAGTAAGTCATTTATTAACCTGCAATCACTGCAGCAACTTGCTCTCTCGAATTCACTATAGTACTAATAGTAATTTAAGGGATCATCAGTTGTATATATATATATATATATATATATATATATATATATATATATATATATTAACGCAACATACAAAATCTATGAGCCATTCTCTCCTTTAGGATCTTTCAAAAGTAGAATCTGAAGAAGCAGTTGGTGGTTAACAAGTTCGTTGTTGAAGTTCATAGAAAGCGATAGAGACTTGGATTGGTTACTAAAATATACATGCTTTTACATTTAACGATAACAGTCCCTGGTATGAACACCTTAAAAAAGGAATCTACCAAACCGACAACTTCTTGTATTCTTAATCCTACCGTAGCTCTGTTGTTGAATAAATGCCTGAATGCTTACAATCGCAGCCAATAAACTACTTAAGTATATTGAATAAACGCTTCAGTGCTTACAACTTAAGCCAAGACAGCCAATACAAGAGTCAATCGCTTGCTTTTACATCTTGCTATTTTATTTTACATCTTTACATCTTGCTATTTACAAATTTCTCTGATTAAAAGCCTTCTGACAAATCATGATTTTTTTACATGCCAACAAAAAAAGTTACATGATTTTCATTGATTGCCTCAATCTTTCATCATAACCATCTTCATCATCATCATCATCATCATCATCATCATCATCTTAAAAAATATTAATTTTTTTAAAAAAAATGTTCTGCTAATATTATACTTAAGTCTGTAATCTATGATAATCGCCGGGAAAAAGTGCTTTAAAAAAGATGCATTTTTAGGGGTTGAGCACTTTCGTACAAGTCTGCCCTGTTATATATAAAAACTAGAAAAAAAATTATTTCTTGGAGATTAATGTAACTGGAAAATTTAACTTTAATGATCGATTGTAAGATGATGGGTGCTCCACAGTACAAATGATGAAACAAGTTCATCTGTGGCACGTGCACAATGCCCAGCAAACTGAACACATCTCTTGAAAACTGAGCTTGATACTCTCGGTAAGTCTCCATATATCATTTCTTAAGTTGAATGATTTCGCCAGGAGAGCTTGAGTACATTTCACAAAAGACGTGTGTAACATCCATCCAAACGACGCTGTTGTTTTGCTGAAAGTGTCCAACTGTCAGATCCATAGAGAAAGATTGGCTCAACAAGTATGCGGAAAACTTGGATTTGGAATTTGCAAGCAAGATTGGATTTCCAGATTTTATCCATTTTGTTAAAAGCAGTCTGCGCGATGGTCTTTCTAATGTTAAAGTCTTTATAAGAGTTTCTAATGTGTGATCCTAGATACTTGTAGTCCTCAGCACATTGGAGGATGTTAGTTGTGAGGGTTTTAATTTCATGGTTGTTGCGAATCAAACAGTTATTAAGGACCACAGAAAAAGCAAGTAAATCTTATCATCAAAATGTGTATAATAATGTGTCACACTCGAGATACTACGATTCCTTGAATTACCCATCAAATAATCTAAAAAAAACATGTTTATATGAAGATGTGACAAAACATTATGTTATTAAACGTCAATTTAACAATAAAAAAAAGGAATTTGCCAAATCACAGCAATAGGCCCCAAGGGTTGGCTGGAGCCATCTGTAGTATTTCCTCCCGAAAACCGGCTGATACGATAAGTAAGATTATTGCAAATTTAGGCGCTATTGTAGTTCGAGGCGGCAGTATAAAAATACTTTTTTTTCTTCGTGCTTTGTGGGATCGTCTCAGTTGGGAAGAGGACGAAAAGAGAATTACTACAGCGTCGAGACGAAATATAAAACTGATTGTTGATAAAAAAATCTGAATCATGATGCGTTCGCGTGTCACACGTGTAGTGAACTGACTTATCACATGACAGAGAAATCTTGAGCGGACATTCGAAATAAAGTTTTAAAAAACGTCGTTCACTTTTGTGTTACCTATTTTAATGTTTTTTAATTGATCTAAAAAAGAGGTTAATGATTTTAGAAAACCATATTTTTATGTTTTCCATTCTTTGTTCGAGGGAGAGGTATTCAATTATAGAGCTTGTGTAGTTGGGGCCACTACCACCCTTCACCCTCCCTGATGTAAACAGAAGTGTGTGAAATGTTTAACGGTATTCTAAATGCCGGATCATTCCTTACGGAAAATGCTTAATTAAACTGCAGAAGCACCTGTTAATCTACACAAGTTCTATAATTGATTGCCCATCCCCAAAAAAGAAGTGAAAACATGTTTTTGCAAACCGCGCATGAAAACTTAATTTATTAGATCAATTAAAACGCATTAAAAACTACATAACACACACACATACACACACACACACAAAATGAACCCCCTTTTTTAAACCTTCAAATGTCTGCTAAAGATTCCTCTGCGACGTGATAAGTCATTTTACTATGAGAAACACTAATAAAGGCGGGGAAATAGCAAAAAATTGTCCCAGAGTACAGGGGTTTACACCATGCAAATTGGCGAAGGGATTGATTATCAGATTCTTTGTCAGCGTCATCGAATACCCCTAAAAATCCAAATTAGAGTGGTCGGTGTTCTGTTGTAGCGTAAGGTAAAATTTACCTGCATTTCTTATAACATTTCAAATGAAATAAAAACTTTTATATTTTAAATTTTGTTATTAAAAATTGCAAATAAAGAATAACTGTGTTATTTTTATCTAAATTTTATTAATTTTTATTATAAACTTTTCAATAATGCGCCTCCATAATGGGGGGGCCACCTCAAAGACACAAAAGGGAATAAATTCGAGAAAGTAGAATCTCCACTCCCGTTGCATCTACTCTCCTGCCCGATCTGGAATCTCCGACCACCGAAAAATGAAGTTCGTTTTGTAGTTTCCAGCTTCACGCGCACACAAGCTTTTGCGAGAACGCATGTAAGAAAATGCTGACCGCCATCTTTGTTTTTCCTTTTCTCTGCCTAAACCCACTCGCTGCACACCCACAGTAAGATTTCTGTTTTTCTTAGCTTCTGACCACACATATGTACAAGGAATATTTATTTACACAGAAGGTAACGAAGATTACATATATACAAGGAATATTTATTTACACAGATTACAAACATTACATATATATACAAGGAATATTTATTTACACAAAATATTACAAACATTACATACATACAAGGAATATTTATTTACACAGAAGATTACAAACATTACATATTTACAAGGAATATTTATTTACACAGATTACAAACATTACATATATATACAAGGAATATTTATTTACACAAAATATTACAAACATTACATACATACAAGGAATATTTATTTACACAGAAGATTACAAACATTACATATATACAAGGAATATTTATTTACACAGATTACAAACATTACATATATATACAAGGAATATTTATTTACACAAAATATTACAAACATTACATACATACAAGGAATATTTATTTACACAGAAGATTACAAACATTACATATATACAAGGAATATTTATTTACACAGAATATTACGAACGTTACAGAGTGTTTGTATGCATGTGAACTAACATGAACGTAGATGAAATGTTCGTTGCGTGTATTTGTGCGTGAATGTATACAAGAGTTTGTAGTATATGTTGGAAGTTCATTGTGTGTGTAGGAGTTTTAATTATACACAAATGTTTAATCCTACCTTGTGGAAGGGAAACACTTCTGTCAAGGCGTGTTTAAGGGGGTGTGCCCCTTACCTGAACAATAAGAAACATGATGTCATGCCGTATGCAAGCAAGGGAAAAATGAGACATGTTGTTATCTCGACGTCTCGAATGGAAAGATGAAGAAAAGAGAGAAAAATGGAGAGGTAACAGAATGCCACCTGGTAGCAAGGCTAAGATTACCACAAGGGTGGTAGTCGGTGCATATTGAGGGTGCATGTATAGATGTGTATGCAGTTTGATAAATGCCTGTTAGATTTGAAAGGGTGTGTTCCTATAGCGATAAGTTTTAAGCACTCCCGCATTTATTCAATACTTTGAATAGCAGATTCATTGGTTTGATTTTCAAGCACTCGAACATTTCTCCAATATTTTGAATAGCAGATTCATTGGTTCAGATTTCAAGCACTCGAACATTTATTCAATATTTTGAATAGCAGATTCATTGGTTCGAATTTCAAGCACTCGAACATTTATTCAATATTTTGAATAGCAGATTCATTGGTTCGAATTTCAAGCATTAGAACATTTATTCAATATTTTGAATAGTAGATTAATTGGTTCAAATTTCAAGCACTCGAACATTTATTCAATATTTTGAATAGCAGATTCATTGGTTCAAATTTCAAGCAATGGAGCATTTATTTAGTAGCTAATTAATCTCCAGGCAGTAAGGTGTCGATTTAAAAATTCATTTAAGGATGTTGACATCGGGGATTACTATTGTTCAATGTAAAAACGTGTATTGGTAATTAACCAATCAATTCTTAGATTTGTCTGTTGTTTTCTACTAACATGGATAACGATCTTGTTTACCAACTGCTTCTTCATTCCAAACAGTTTCTTCTGCATTCGGTTTGTTCTTATTTTGAAGTATCCTCTAGATTTGAAGTGTTCGTAGGTGCTGTATAGAAGAAGGCCAAAGAAGAATATGTGTTGTAGTATACTGATATATATATATATATATATATATATATATATATATATATATATATATATATATATATATATATATACCTGGCTTGATGCAGTTTCCTGCCTAGCCGCACTGATTAGCTGTAAGACATCGAAACAGTACTGTATGTGGATGCCTATATATATATATATATATATATATATATATATATATATATATATATATATATATATGCATGTATACGTGTCAAATTGTATAGCATGTACATAACCGTGTTCATGTAAACATGTCTCTGGACGTATGTATAGTGTTCTCCTTTCAGCATTTACGTTGTTTGGCTGTGGAATTTATTATATACAATCTCCCACATTCTGACAAGCATATATATATATATATAGTCATCCATATATATATATATATATATACATATATATATATATATATATATATTTTAGTCATCCATATATATAACATGCATATATACGTGTCAAATTGTATAGCATGTACATAACCGTGTTCATGTAAATATGTCTCTGGATGTATGTATAGTGTTCTCTTTTCTGTTTTGTTAGTATACAGCATTTACGGTATTCTCTGTGCGGGTAAAGTATACATTTATTCCATGGCTGATACTTCTGTCTCAGTTGCAGACAATTCTCTCTGTGTTCTACATCCTTACTAATTAGTCTAAACACAGATTAATTTGTTATGAAGATTAGTCTCTAATTAGTCTATCTGCTTACATGAATTATCTGATGTATAATAACGCGTTTCTTTGTTCAGCTCTCACGTCACCAATCAGCTCATCGTATTGTTTATTGTATATAGTATTTTTATTTCCAAGTTGTACGAATTTTATTATCTTTATTTTTCTGAATCAAATTCCAACTGTTATAATTTATTTTGTAACATTTTCCTTTATTGAAATATTTCATATTGAATAACATATAACAATCGCAGTGTTCTCCCGCTTTATCAACCGCTACCAAGGAGTCACAAAATGCAACAATATTTGGTAGTGAGACAGTATATTAACTTGTATTGTGTAATTGTCTCTCACTCGTTGTGGCTATGAAATTTATATTACATTTTACTAGCCATGCTTCTGTGTCAACTTTATCAATAACCAATATAGTGAAACAATACAATAATCGATGCAACTCAAACATTCCGCTTTGTAGTTGACGTCTGCTGAGGCAAACATTTGGTGTGATGTTAATTCATCATTTTTATTTTGGGAACAGAAGAACATTTTATATATTGGCCTATGCTTACCATTGAAGCTCGGTATGCATGGTTGATTTCAGTGAGCCCTAAGCCCTAAAGTGGTAAGTACAGCCGGTCTATGCACTGATGTTTGTAAATGACTTTATAAAGGGCCAGCATTTTCCGAGTTTGTACGTCAACGCAATTGATACGGTTATGTGGACAATTGATTATGCCAAATCCATAAGAAACAACGGGTATTGCCAATTGATTGATGCCAGAAATTTTGTTTTTCGGTGATAGCTTACTTACTGGATGCATTGTGAGTAGGAAAAGGAGCGGGGAGAGTCTGTCTCTTTGGAATATTTCTCGCATGATCTTAATGTTTTCGGTCTGTATCTTTCCATCCGCATGATGTAGCGTAATTGAGGTGCACCATCTGGCCATTTGTTTTTGAAGTTAAATAAACTGTCACAGGGGTCTTTCTAATCAATCCAGGCCATAGACTTTGTCTTCTTCAGTCTTCTAATATGGTTCTGTTTACAAGGTGTTTGGTCTTTTGTGCCTAGTTTTTTCCTCATACACCCCTCTGATCACTTTCGAGGTAATCACCAGCAATCAGATGGTCGTATGTTGCATCAGAAATTATCCATATTAGAAGATTCTTAGTTGTTGTGAAGCAGCCGATTGGTCGATATTTGTTAGTCATGTGGGTGTCCTCATTTTTGGGAATAAGTGATATACAGCCGAAAGTAAGCGAATTAGGCGGTTCTTCATCGTCACTGATGATTCTACTGAATGTCTTGCCATAGTGATGATGAAGTGCGATCAGTTTTTTCAGCCAGAAATTTGGTATGTTGTCTATTCCTTGGGTTTTGAAATTACTGTATCAAGCTACGTTCCTGCGGACAACTTCCTAGGTATTTTTTAGAGCTGGCATCTTTTCGTTATCCTTGTTCGACTCTTTTATGGTATTTATGCAATTGTTTTCTTTATGTACTTTAATGTCCTAATAGAGTGGCCTCCAGAAGTTTTCAACTTGCGCTTGAGTTGAGTTTTGTTTTTATTTGTATGTGTTGGGGTAAGAGTTTTAACTGAATAAACCATGCTGTTCCGTATGTTGTATGATTTATTTCACACAATGTTGCATTAATTAGGGCGATTCTTGTGAGGGTATAATTGACTTTTGAAACACACATCTTGTAGGCTTTATTCATTTTAATTCTTAACAGTCTTTGCCGATCTTCAACAGTCAGACCTTCTTGCTCTAGTTCCAACTAGTCCGCATCCAGTGTAACATGTTCAAGTGTGACATATTGTTGCTATGTCTGCCCAAGTTTAAATTGTGTTGGGTCTGTTGGGAGTGATTCCTGGGGAGATGTTGCATTATAAGATAGAGTGACACGTAGGGTATATTTCTGGTTTGTTTTTAGTAGACTGGGACTTGGTGGCATTGTCTCAGGGAGCTGTGTCAGGTGAGAATGTGTTGTGTTTCCCTGTTGGGTTTGGCAGATCTTGGCTATAGGGAGAGGATTAGTGATTGGGCAAATATTGTTTTTAGCCATTTCCTGGATATTTTTTTAGCTGCGATATTTGCTTCACAGAAAGACGTTCCTCATAAAAAAAGATTTCTGACATGTTAACTTTTCCTTCTCAATCTCTTTCTTGTTTGGGAAGTGATGTTTAAAAATATATTTCCATTGCTTACACCTTTCTGTTAGTTTTTTATATTTTATTTTTACATATTCCATTGACCAAATCAATGTCCATTTTTCCTCTCTACTCCACTGGGTTTGTGCAAATTCAGCAGTGTTAGATTTGGTAAAATCAATCGCTGCTTCACTAAAAGCTTTCTTCTTGATTGACTCTCTAACATATTTTGTGAGATATTTATGTACTTGGGATACCAATTGAAAGTAAGTTTTTAGTTGTAGTTAGTGATGTTTCCTCTTTTGGTAAGAGTGAAGATTTAACTAGAGACTCAAATACTGTAGCTTTTTCCTCCCCCATTTCTCATACCTTGAGTATACGAAACAGTAAAAAAAAATTTCTTTTTTTTTTGTTATATTGTCTTTTCCTCGTAGTCTTTGTTTGGTCTAGCCGGATTACAGGACCAGAATTTGAATAATGTGATAGAGTGCCCAGCTTAGTGCTGTCATTTGTGGCAACACACTTAGGAGAAGATGCACCGTTTTCCTATGACTTAGTGATTAGCTATGCTGAGGGGATCTTTTTATTCTTGGCGACATCCTGCCAGTTTGTTGATTTAGTTTTATTTTTCATTTTCATTTGAATATTTGATTAGGATTCACTTTATATTGAAAACTGAAAGTATCCTCATAGCAGAGACCCTGCTAACACCCTGTACATTGAGACCGAAGACACCCGAGGTTGGTATCCAGTAGGCATTCAATTCTCCACAGTGTGAGTTCTTATATGTGTCACTAATGTTGATTTTTGAAACCAAGAATATCCACACACTTCACAAGAATGTGGCTTTTCCCCAATGTGAGCTCTCACATGTCTCACTAACGCTGATTTTCGAGAACAAGAATATCCACACACGTCACAAAAATGTTGCTTTTCCCTTTTTTTTTCATTTTTCTTAAACTTTTTCTTCTAGGGGATGGGACATCCAACCAGATGTCTGACATTTACCCCTATTTTAGTGAGTCCAATCAACAGATCATTTCAGAATTCTAGCCGTCCCTTTCAGTGCAATCGAGTTCTCATATGTATCACTAAATTTGATTTTTGAAACCAAGAATATCCACACACTTCACAAGAATGTGGCTTTTCTCCAGGGTGAGTTCTCATATGTGTAACTAATGATGACTTGTGAGAATAAGAATATCCAAACACTTTACAAGAATGTGGCTTTTCTCCAGTGTGAGTTCTTATATGTCTCACTAATACTGATTTTTGAGAACAAGAATATCCACACACTTCACAAGAATGTGACTTTTCCCTTTTTTGTATATATTTTTTTATTTTTCTCCGTTTGAAGATTGTAATGCCGGGTATGGGGCAGCCAAACCAGCTGCCAACATTGCCCCGCTTTTTTATTGAAACCAACCGAGAACTCTTTTTAGTATCCTCGCTGTTCCCTTAAGTGCAATTTTCTGAATCTCTTTTGCACTTGGTTCACCAGGAATATTAGTTAGGTAGGACTTCACGTTCTTCTTCATAAGTCCTGTGGCACCTATGATAACTGGTATGATCGATATCCCCTTTAGGTTCCAGTTCCTTTTCATATCATACATGAGACCTTGGTATTTGGTCTGTTTCTCTCTTTCAGCTCTGTTAAGACCGCCATTATTAGGAACACTCACTTCAATCTAGGTTGCAACTCTCACTGACTTATTCCATATAACTATGGCAGGTTTCACAGCAGCATTTTCAAGGTAGGTGGCTGTAGGGATTACATGGTCGTAATATATGGTATATAAATCATTTCCCAGTATGAGTTCTCATATGTCTCACTAATGATGATTTTCGAGAACAAGAATGTCCACACACTTCACAAGAATGTGGCTTTTCCCCAGTGTGAGTTCTCATATGTGTCACTAATGAATATTTTTGAGAACAAGAATATCCACACACGTCACAAGAATGTGGCTTTTCCCCAGTGTGAGTTCTAATATGTCTCACTAATACTGATTTTTCAGAACAAGAATATCCACACACGTTACAAGAATGTGGCTTTTCCCCAGTGTGAGTTTTCATATGTGTGACTAACATTGATTTTTGAGAGCAAGAATATCCACACACTTCACAAGAATGTGGCTTTTCCCCAGTGTGAGTTTTCATATGTGTCACTAATGATGATTTTGTACAACAAGAATATCCACACACGTCGCAAGAATGTGGCGTTTCCCCAGTGTGAGTTCTCATATGGTTAACTAATGATGACTTGTGAGAATAAGAATATCCACACACTTCACAAGAATGTGGCTTTTCCCCAGTGTGAGTTCGCATATGTGTCACTAAGTTTGATTTTTGAGAACAAGAATATCCACACACGTCACAAGAATGTGGCTTTTCCCCAGTGTGAGTTTTCATATGTGTGACTAACATTGATTTTTGAGAGCAAGAATATCCACACACTTCACAAGAATGTGGTTTTTCCCCAGTGTGAGTTCTCATATGAGTCAGTAAATGTGCTTTTTGAGAAAAAGAATATCCACACACTTCACAAAAATATGGCTTTTCCCTTTTTCCCCCAGTATGATATCTCATATGTCTCCCTAATTTTGATTTTTGAGAAAAAGAATATCCATACATTTCATAATAATGTGACTTTTCCCTAGTGTATATATCCATATTAAAATTTAATTGCTCCTGGAGCAAGATTATCACTATCACATTATAAACAATACAAGATGTTATCCTGACTTTTTCAGTTTTAATCTGGAGTTGTTGTCGCAAGTTAGATTTTATACTGAATTGTGCGTCACTTAGTTTATTTGATAAGAAATATTTCGTAGTGTAAAAGTAAAAATATTCCCTTTTGTAAATTTGAAATTCGCAGATTTTATGAAATGGTAAATTCGATATCGTATGATTAATAAAACCATTAAACAAAAATTTCACAAATTTAAATATGTGTGATGTTTTTATCACTATTTGCTAAACAATCCAGATAAAATAACTCTACACACATATATGTCTAATAAAGTTGTGTGCAGCCGTTTTTGTTGTCGTACATGTAAGGATATAATTGTGTATAAAATACTGTTTAAGGAGAATGAATGTCCTTAAATATTCATTAAAAACATTGTTGTCTGCCACATAAGGAAATAATTGTATATAGAATACTGTTTACAGAGAAAAATGGTTCCTTAATATGATCCCTTAATATTCATTAAAAACATTCCAGCAGGAACATCTGCAAATAAAAAATAAATGTAATATTTTAATATCATCGTTTATTTTAATCATGCCAACAAAACAAAAAACATAACTTTATAAAACATTTAAACATAACAGCAATAAACACTTAATTCACATTCATATTGTTTAAATGTTAAATACTATTCATAGTATTGTGTAATAGACGAATTATGTAATTAATAAAAATAAAAAAATAATATAGTAAGAGTTTTAAGAAAGAATAAGCACACTACTATCATAGTTTTTACTGATAATAAAAATATATTGTTACCAATTGAAATATGATAATTTTATAATACAGGAAAGTGAATTTAAATAATTTTAAGTTTATCATCCAAATCAGTTAAAAATCTAGTTACTTAGCAATTGATAATAATATGGTCTTTTAAAGTAGCTTTCATTTCAAGTAATACGTGTGAAAATATATTGTTGTTTATTTATAATGTTCTTAATATCTGTATTAAAATGTGTATTTTTCTAACATTTGTTAATACTCATAGTACTCAATTTTATACAACATAATTGGTTTCTCATTTTTTTACTTATTTTTGAATGACACAGTTTTTTTCCATTCATCGAATAATTTCATACAACAATTTTGAATACATTGTTATCCCAATTTTATTTTTTTATTAACTTCTAATACATATCTGTATACCCAAAAAGCTCTCGACAAGCTGTGAATTGGGTATCTTATCTATACCAAAAAAAAAATTTTTTTTAAATTAACGTCTTACCCAACATTACAAAATTGACATTCTGATGTTTTATCCTTATCATTTTAAAATAAACAATGATATAGTAGGAATTTTAGTAACAATAACTATAGTTGCTACTGCACAGATTAAAAATGTAATAATTTATTATATGAAAAGCAAAATGGAAGTTCACCTTTCTATATATCCATAAGAAGACTACTCTTTATAATAAACTAATATATAAAGCTACTAATTATTTTCACCTTCTAATAGTATAAATTACTAAATTGTATTAATGTTGAAAGGTTAGTATGAATTTAAATATGGCCTGTAAAATGAGTCTATTCAACTCATGATTTACGAACTAAACTACTTTCTTCTGCATATTAATGTTGTATCTATAACCAGTAGATATTTTAGTGTCTTTTAAACTTCATTGATACAACCGAGTGCTCAGAAGATCTCAGTGAAGACAGAAAGGAAGATGTACATAGCTCAGCGCAAGTTGTGAGAAAAACTAAACTACTTTCTTCTGCATATTAATGTTGTATCTATAATCAGTAGATATTTTTAGTGTCTTTTAAACCTTTTATTTCGCTTTAAAATTACGTTTCCTTTACTTTTTTACTGGATTTTGGATGTTTATTCCTTTTAAACCTTTTTAATGAGCTTTAAAATTAAATTTCCTTTTTGAACCAAGAAAACGTGAACATTTTTTTTTCTTTGATGAACTAATGAAAAGTCTAATGATTTGATTTGTTTATGCAATGAAACATGTGAAAGTGTAAATCATTTTCATTGAGTTTTATAAACCGTTGCAATTTTAAGATATTTTTTATTGAATATATACATTATAAACGTATTCTGTTTTAAGGAAAATGTGCATGTGCGTGTATGTGACAATCTTAATGTAATATTTGTCATTGTTATAATGATAGAAATATAGTGTATCCTCTTAACGTACATGCTCCTGATCAATCGGACAAACATCAAAATCCAATTATTCACCTCTGTTTATGCTTTTAACGTTTCTACTGCTTGTGGCAAAGAAATTTAAAAATTGGGATTGATTTCTTTTATCTTAAAATTCATCTGAACGTTAAAATTATTTGTAATCATAGACGTTTCACTTATAAGCGAGTTTAATGTTTTATATTTAAATATTAGTAAGACAAAATATTTAAGTTATTATTAACATATAACAAACATCTAACCTAATTATATTATTTTGGTGTTTAACTAAACATTTTATAACAATACAACTACCACATATAGATTGATATTTTCTTTGCTTGGGACAATTACATTTTCTATTTCTTCTTGTGTATTTCTCAATGTGTCAATCCTATTATTCCAAACCAATGCAGAAAAATACCTGTTCATCTCTAATTAAGTTTAACATTTTTTTAAAAACTTAATCACATGTAAGACCAGCACATTTAATAATACATCTCTAAAAATGGTTTTATATTTAGAATTTTTTCTATTTTTAAAGAATATAGTTTTAGAGATTTTATAGTGAATTGTTATAGGCAATAAAAACACGCAATAGAGTTCCACGTTTACAGATTTGAATAGAAAGGTACTGGAATACGATGATGTATTATAATGAGGTATCTGACCAGCTTTGAAAGAAAGGTACTGGAATACGATGATGTATTATAACGAGGTACCTTTTTACATAGACATAAACACTTATCAAGGCCCAGTGACCACTCGAGGATAAGGGTTAAGAGTGTACAGTAGTCAGATGGAGATAAACAAAAAACTCATGAGTCTACAGCTTTGAATAGAAATACTGGAATATGATGACGTATTATAACGAGGTACCTGAACAGAGAATTGATAAAGAGTAACACTAGATCAACAAGTCAAACAAGTTAATCTTTGTTTCTGTATCTTTAATCTTTAGCCGATATTTAATGTGCATTAATTGTTGGCTGTGGTTTTTGTAGACAGAGCAGCAGGCACTTCTGATTGTAGTGAATGTGTCCTTACAACCAGCTTGTTAATGACTTTAAAGTGTTACTCTCTTTACCGTTGAATGTTTTGAGGGTTGTTAATGTTTTCATATGATTATTATTATTATTATTATTGCATTTGTTATATTGAATTAAATATTATTACATATAATTATCATTGCTGAGATTTTATTGAAATAAAAAGTATTTCATATGATTATCATTTTTATTTAGTTTCTTATTGAATTAAATATTATTTCATATGATTATCATTATTATTGAGTTTTTATTGAATTAAATATTATTTCATATGATTATCATTATCATTGAGTTTTTATTGAATTAAATATTATTTCATTTGATTATCATTATTATTGAGTTTTTATGGAATTAAATATTATTTCATATGATTATCATTATTATTGAGTTTTTTTACTGAATTAAATATTATTTCATATGATTATCATTATTATTGAGTTTTTTTTACTGAATTAAACATTATTTCATATGATTATCATTATTACTGAGTTTTTATTGAATTAAATATTATTTCATATGATTATCATTTTTATTTAGTTTTTTATTAAATTAAATATTATTTCATATGATTATCATTATTATTGAGTTTTTATTTAATTAAATAGGATTTCATATGATTATCATTATGGTGGAGTTTTTATTGAATTAAATAGAGTTCATATGATTATCCATATTAGTGATTTTTATTGAATTAAATAAGATTTAATATGATTATCATTATTATTGGGTTTTTATTGCATTAAACAGGATTTCACATGATTATCATTATTATTGAGTTGTTATTGAATTAAATAGGATTACATATAATTATCATTAATATTGAGTTTTTTTTATTGAATAAATAAAGATTTCATATGATTATCATTATTATTGAGTTTTTATTGAATTAAATACTATTCCATATGATTATCATTATTATGGAGTTTGTTGAATGGAATTACATAGAATTTCATATGATTATCATTATTATTGAGTTTTTTTTATTAAATAGGTTTATATGATCATCATTATGTTGTGGGGGAATCACCGTCCAAATGGACTTTTTTGTAAACATGGGGATCACCACTTATCAAAGCCCAGAAGCTACTCGGGGATAAGGGTTATTTTGTGTACAATAATCAATAGGATAATATCGTAGTAATGGTTGGTATTGGAGATTTGATAAAATGTCACTTAAGCGGGCGATTAATAAGGAATTTGTTTATGTTGAACTCGACGACATCCAAGTTGTAGCCAGGTGGGAACAGGCAAACGGAAGAGAATTCCACAGGCGTGCACTTCTCAGAAAGAAGCTATGTTCATGGAATCTACGTTTTGATTTAGGCACAGATAAAGAGTGGGGGAAATTACTAACAGTGGTTTTAGCTAGACGGGTGTTTCTCATGAGGGATTGCTGAGGGAAGACCAGAGATTGGAGCTCGGACGAGCACTTGCCCAAATGTAGCAACAGTACTCTATCTTTGGACGTACTTGGCTTTTATATAGATAGAGAATTGCATCAGTAGTGAGATATCTTCTGGAGCGGTAGAAGGATCCCACCAATTTACCAGCGGCCAGAGCAACAGACTTGATATACATGTTTCATTTCAGATGAGGAGTAAAGATCAAACCCAGGAGCTTGTCGAAACATGAAGCCTCCCCAAGACGAGAGCCATCCATTTCAATTGATGCTAGATTAGGGTTGATGATGTAAAGGTAAGAGCTTGGTTTTAGATGCATTAAAAGTAAGCAGCCATTTCTTCTCTCACTGAATCATGCACTCAAGATCAAAGAGGGAACCAGAGAGAGCTTTGTCATTTACGGCCTTTGATGTGTTGTCATAGATGGTCGTGTTATCAGCATAGATGTCAATGAATGATTTAAGTATGTGTTTTGGGAGATCATTTATGTAGATCAGGAAGAGGGTTGGGCCCATGATGGACCCCTGAGGGGTTCCAGCATTAATACTGTGGGCCTCTGATTGCTGCCTATCAACCACTACTCTTATGAACCTATCAGAGAGAAATGATTAAAATTATTGAGAAAATATTTCCAGTTATACCGTAGCTGAAAATCTTGTGAAGTAGGCCCTTATGCCAAACCTTATCAAAGGCCTTTGATATGTCAAGAGCAATTGCCCTAGAAAGAAAGCCTTCGTCGAGAGATTCACTAATCCTATGGGATAGAACTGCTAGCCCATCAGCTGTAGATCTAACAAACGGAAACCATATTGCATGTCACTAAGGAGGTTATTTCTGCTGAGGTGGTTGACTATTTAATATGGATTCCAGTAACGTACTCATGACACACAAGAGACTTATTGGTCTGTACTGAGAGCGAGATGACTTATCACCTGCGTTCTTAAATACAGGGCATACTGACAAGGTTTTCCAGGGTATTGGAAAGCACTTCTCCTTAAAGCAACGGTTAAACAGTTTTGTAAGTATGGGGGCAAGTTCTGGTCGAAGCTTTTTCAACACTATAATTGGAATGCTGTCTGGGTCAATTGCTTTACTGGAATCAAGGTTCTTGATTAGTTTGGCGACCTCGTGCACAGATATTTGTATGTTGGATAGTGTGTTGTCTGTTGTAGGAGGAAATACGGGGAGTTGATGACCTTCGTCGCATAGGGTAGAGTTAGCTGCAAAGTTCTTGGCAAATTGTTTGGCCCTGTCTGATGCTGATGAGATGACCTCAGGTCCATTGATTATGGTTGGGATAGAACGTACGCATCTGCTCAGGATCCTGTTTGCTATTCGCCAAAACTGGTGGGAACCAAGCCGCTGCTCAGCTACTTTCGATTTAACGGACAGAGCATATAGCTCTCTTGCATTTTTTATTACTCTTTTACAGTGGTTGCTGGATTTCTTGAAAGCAGTACCTTTATTACATTGGTAGCTATGGACAAAGTGATTTCTGTGCGCAATGGCAGCAGCACATTCTGGGGCGAACCATGGCTGGCTGTTAGGTTTTTGTTGGAATTTTTTTTGATGGTATGAATCGGTCTATGCCTACAATTAACCATTCCGTCAGGTCTAATAATATAGAGGGCACATCCTTTTTAAACATGGAATCCAGAGGTAGATCAGATATGAATTTACGGAAGCTATTCCAGTCAGTCATAGACTATGGGTATAAAGTAAGGTGGAGAGGTACATCTGAAGACTTATTTTATTCCATTTTTATCTTAACTGATACAACTGTGTGGTCGGAGGATCCCAGCGGAGATAGAACGGAACATGAACATAGCTCGGGGAAGTTGTGAGAAAAAGGTCTAGAAGGCTTGCATACTGACCAGTAGTATCGAGCACACGTGTGGGTTCGTGAACAATCTGAGTGAGGTCATAGGCAATGGTAAAATCATCTGTCTTATTTGAGTAGGTCAGCCATTCCACATTATGCACATTGAAGTCACCGCAAATGTGAATGTTAGCTGAAGGATGAGCAGACAGGATGAGGTCAATTTTCTCAGATATACTCTTAAGGACAGTAACCCCATTGTTGTGGGGGCGAAATATGAATGTGGTGGTGTAAGCAAGTGCAACCCGAAAGCACATATAAGGTAAATTTGGGTCTTCTCTGGAGATATCTCTACCACACAGGAAGCCATCTTTAATGCATATTCAATGCCCATAGCGATCTTGAGGGTCAGATTTAAATGTTAAGTTAGAGTATTCTTTTATTATGAACTCATCTAGGGAAGTGGTCGGCCCTATGCCAGTTTTGCTTAGAAAGAGTAAGTCCGGTTTCGTCTTCTGTAATTGGGTTTTAACCCTTGGAAAGTTGGAACGTAGACCCCTGATGTTGGAGAAGGAGACATGGTAGTAGGGGTCTACGTTGGAGGATGGGGTTCTAGGTGTATTAATGTGTTGTTTTTCTTAGATATTTCATGTTGAGTTTTTGGAGTTTCTGGAACAGGTGGACAGACTTGGTTAGAGTAGAGTTTTTTCTAAGGAAAAGGTGGTTGATACATCCCTAAAAAATTAATGACACTTAAAATGTTATAAAAATAAAATGAAAATTTTGTTATAAAAAATGTTGTTCTTTAACACACACACAAAAATGTTATAAAAATGTTGCTCTTTAACACACACACATAAAAATGTTATAAAAAATGTTGCTCTTTAACACACACACATAAAAATGTCATAAAAAATGTTGCTCTTTAACACACACACATAAAAATGTTATAAAAAATGTTGCTCTTTAACACACACACAAAAATGTTATAAAAATGTTGTTCTTTAACACACACACAAAAATGTTATAAAAAATGTAGCTCTTTAACACACAAAAATGTTATAAAAAATGTTGCTCTTGAACACACACACACAAAAATGTTATAAAAAATGTCAAAAAATATTTTGGTAAATTTCATAATCTAATCCAGCATAGTTTACAAGTTTAAAAATTTTAGTTTACTTTTTATTAGTATTATATTTCAACAGTCTTAAAAAATATCTGCAAAAAAGTAATAAGATTTAAGATTAGGAGATCAGTTTCCTAAATAAAATTTAATGTAAATGATACCCACTTTATGACCAGTTGGCAGTCAGCAAGACACGTCATCGTTTGCAGTTTCTAATAATTGTGGCAGAAGTGAAAGCAACATATCAGTTGTGGCTTTTTTATGCTTTGTGGATTAGACTCTATATGTAAAATATTCTGTACTTTCACCTAACAAATTAATAAACACAAGATACGTTTGTAACGTTTTTGGGGATTAGAGTTCACACGTTGTTAACTATTTTGTACTTTCACCTAACAAATGATTAAACAAAGATATCATAAAATGTCATTATTCAATTTCTTATTATTATTTAGATTCACAGAAAAAGCATTTTTTTTTACTTGTTTATTGCATTTTGTGTTCTGTTTCAAATAATAAAAAAAACACTCTTCGTTAATAAAAACGTTATTATTTAGAAAGCTATTCTTTACAAGAGAGGAGATCCCTGCTAGCTAATTTGTACTTTCTCCAAAAACTTCATAAACAAATGGTACATCATCAAGTATTAAAAACAAAACAAAATAAAATAAAAATGCAAATAATAATCAATAAATGTTAGCTGCATGATAAGTTTTGTGTTTTAACTTATTTTAAAGTGTTTACTTACTTCAAAAATAATTTCTCGCAGGATTTACATTAGAACAAGAAAAAATGCCTGAACTTAGACAGTTATTTGGGAGTCCCGATAATCATATACAAATCAAACTTTAAACAAATTGCTCGAAGAAAGCTACCCAACAAATGTCACCGTGACACATTTGCATATTTGTCATGGCAAACAATATAAAATGGTATCTTTGTTAATTAAATTGTTAGGTGAAGGTACACAATAGTTAACAACATGTGGCTTTTAATCCTCCCCTTCTGAAATCAAAACAAAGATCGGTATACGGTCTTCCCTCTCCGCTTCCCTCACCACAAAAATTTTAGCTGTGACCGATTACATGTCTTGTTGACTGCAATGTATAGTAGGTGTTCAATGTATCTTAAATTTATATAACAAAATCTTAAATATTTAAAATTTGTGTTTTTTTTTTTAAATTCTATTTTGCAAGAGTTTTTAAATTGCTTTTCAGACTTGATGGCAAACAAAAAGTAGAATTTGATTTTTTTTAGCAATAACAATAAACCTATGTTGTTTCGATTGTAAATATTTACCAATTATTTTTTCTACATTAAATTCCTTTTAATTGGTGGTGGCCAAAAAATGGGTGCTCATTTTACGTTAAATTGATAAAGTGATCCCCGATTCCAAAAATTCTATTTTTTTAACATTTATTCTTTCATATTATTTATAAAGGCCTTGTAAACGTATTAGGCAAAAATAAAAAGAAGAACTTCCTTTTTTTAGGGGTTAAAGGATGCTGGGTCACGTTGTAAAAATTTACTGCGGAATAAATATTTTAATAGGATCGCAATAAAAACATACCTTTTTTTTTTTTAGTCATTAAGACTTTTTTTTTAGAATCAATATTTCTGAGGTGCAAAAACAAACTGCTTTTCTGTTTCAGATTATTTTAAAAGTTATTCAAACGGATTTTTTTAAAGAGTAAAAAATAAATTACCTTTCATATTGGATTGCAATAAAAATAAACGTATTTTAATATTTTAAATTATTTTTAAGTTGCTAAATGATATTAAAAAAAACGTTAAAAAATAAAAACAGAAACTTACCTTTCATTCAGGGAATTCAATACGAGAAGAGTTGTTTTTTTTTTGGTTTTTGTGTTCAAAACAGAAATTTTGTTTTGTTTGTTAGGATTTATTTAGTAAATTGATACAACATTAAGAAATAAAATATATGAAAATATAAAAGAATCAAAATTAAAAGATGAAAACACGATTTAAACGTTAAATTATTTAAAGAGAAAAACCAACTGCAAAAAAACAAAGAACCTAAGGTCATCGTAAAACGGTGAAATCAATGTTTTGTTCCTTGTGTAAAAAATGTTCATTAGTAAAGTGTACCGAATTGTTTTCCTACCAGGTTTGGATTATATTTGTCAAGTCTTAAGCCTTTAAAGTAATTCTAATGTAAATTTCTATTTCGTGTTCAATTGATTAAAAAGAAAATATATAAGGTTTATGTTTTTAGATTAAACATTTCATTATTATTTGGGTTTGTCGAACTGACATCCAAGGTGAGAACATTAATTTAAATATTCCAATTAATCCTCATATAAAAATTTTGTAAAACTAAATATTTCAATCAAACAAATCTAATAAAAGAAATGAATTGCATAAACAGTAAAATCAGTCAAATGACAAAAATAGATTTGGTCCAAGAAATTAAACTATGACGTCATGATTACGTAATGGGACTTGCAACTTATTGTTATCAAACTTGATTCGGTTAAACTTACGAGGACCTTCACTCATTATTCCAGACTTAAACCTGCTTATTAGTTTGCCTGTTTAACATAAATTTCAACATTAAACGGACAGCGATGAAAGTGTAGTACCTGTTTCTAATTTGTATGCTCATTTCAGCCATGTTTTGCGTTATCATCATTGTAACTAGTTCAAGAGAAGCTTTAATTGTCATGGGTTGTGCCATCCTCCCATTTATTACGTGTCTTTGATAGAGAAGTAGTTTAATGTTGTAAAACGATACACCAGCACCAGCTCCCGGGTGTGAATATGGTAGAGAATATAAAATGACACATTGATTGAGATTGTCGGACTGACTTCCTCATCTTGGTTGTTATTGTCACAACGTTTCGGCCGTTTTGCCCCCCGGCCTTCGTCAGGTGTTTTGTATCGAACTGGGGAAAACGGTTCCCAATCTCAATCAATGAAAACACCTAATCCAAAAAATACAGACAATTACTATAAAATGACACAAATCAATAATTTACAATCTACTGCTCGCCGTGTAATTTGCTCCAACGCTCTTTTATTTACCTTATATATTGTTCCATAGTAAGTTTAACTGAATCGGGTTTGATAACAAATAAATGTAAAGTTTCATAATGTAATCATGTGGTTATAGTTTAATTTCTTGATGCAAATATAGTTTTGTAATTTGCTCGATTTCACCGTTTTTACAATTCCTTTAATTTCAGTTGTTTATGTGAAATATTCAGTTTTGTAATTTTTATATGAAAATTATTTGGATTATTCGGACTACTGTTCTCATCTTGAATGTTGGATTGTATGCAATAATCTTGTGGTTCGACTAATCTAAATAATAATGAAATGTTCAATCTTAAAAGTGAACTTGATTTTTATATATACGTTTTCATATATTTTATTTTATTTTTAATGAATTGAACACGCAAAAGAGAAAATTAATTACAAAAATCCGACAAGTTTTAAACATTGACAAATATAATCTAAACTTGACAGAAAGGTAATTCGACACAATTAACTAATGAAGTAATATTTTTACACAAGTAACGAAATAATGATTACACCGTGTTACGGTGAACTAAATTAATTGTTCTTTAGCAGTTGATTTTCTCTTTAAATATTTTCACGTTTAAATCGCGTTTTTCATCTTTTAATTGTGATTCTTTTATATTTTCATATGTTTTATTTCTTAATGAATTGGACACACAAACCAAAAATTGTATCAACCAAAATAAATTTTCTGTTTTGAAAACAAAAAGAAAAAAAAAACGACTCTTTTTTCGTATTGAATTTCTGGAATGGAAGGTAAGTTTCCTTTTTTATAGTTACTTTTAAAAAAATACAATTCAATAACGGTAAATAAAGGTAAGTTTTTTTGTCTTTTTCTTTTTTCATTCAAAAACTTTTAAATCAATCTTAAACATTAAAATGAGTTCATTTTAGTTGCAATCCAATAAAACATTTTTATAAAAATACATAAAACATGAATCGCCGATAAGAATTATCTTAAAAATATATTATACCACATGACATTCTGATTTTTGTTAAAAATGTGCAAATATTTTATTAAAACTCGTGTTATTTTTTGGAAAATGCTTATGTTTGGCATGAACAAAATACTTTAATTCGAAGTTGGTTGAATTATTAGACAACTGAACACAAAGACTGCTTTTTTTTTTTCGATATTTGTTTTGATATTGAAATAAAAAATAATCTTTCTTTTTTTCCTGTCAACAATTTTCTTTTATGTCGCTGTAGAATTCTATTTGACTTTTTAGATTTTAGAATGGAGATCATTTATTCGATAAAGTGTACATAAAAGAAAAAACTATTTATTGGCCATTAAAAGTAATTAGAAAAAATATTGATAAATCTTTACAATCTAAACCAGCGTAGTTTATCCTAAAAAAGAACAAAACAATAACTTTTGACTATTACGTTTCAACACCCTATAAAATGTTCGCTAAAAGAATGCAAAAATAATGATACATATTACAGATTTTAGAGTAGCGATTATTTTCCTGCATAAATTTAAGACAAAATTTGCAATCGTTGTATAATCAGTTAGCAGTTAATGATTCCTGTAATCGTTCGCAGTTTTCAATTTTTGTGAAAGGGACAAAGGGGAGGGCGGATCTCACGTTAATTTCTGGTTTCTTACGTTATTTTTGATGGGGATCAAATTGAATGCGTTGTTAACTATTCTGCACTTTTACTAAGCAATTTAATAAATAAAAGATGCCGTAATACTTGTTGAGCATAAAACTTTGACATTTATTAGGTGCTTTTCTAACAATATGTTGTTTAGGTTCCGATTTTTGAGGAATTATCGGGACTTCCCAGCTGACTATTTTATATGAACCATTTTTTTTCTTCTAAATAATAACATTATTATTAATGAGGGGAGGTGTTTGTATTTAAAATTACAAAAAATAGAATGCATGAAAAAAATTCCCCTCTCCGAATTTAAAATCGAATTTAAGAAAAAAATGACCAACTCCGATTTTCATATAAAACAAGAAAAAAAACATAAATATAATATAAAATCAAAATAAATATGATGGCACTTTTTAAAACATATCGAATCAAGTAAAAACTGGATACCCGTAGCAGACGACAAAGATAGGCGAATATTTCAATGGACACCTGTTGTTCGACCTTGATATTGCCGTTGTTTGTTTGTTAACACGCAAATAGCAGACATGGTCGAGTGTTTGTGAGCAATATTTTTCAAAAATATATTTACAAAACTTTTAAGGAATTTAAAAGAAAATATATATATTTACAAAACATTTTCTTTAATATTAAATACTTACAAAACTTTTTCTATTTACGCTAAACTTTTTAATGTAAGTAATAAAACGAACATATATAAACAACATATATTTAAATAAATGCGTATCTTTCGGAGTACGTTCTTTTTAATAAAACTAATAATAATAATAATAATAATAATATAAATAAATGGTAAATTTTTACGATGTGCCCCAACATATTATCAACACTCTAACCTCCCTATGTTAAGAATGGCTTTCGGAATAAAGATCCCCAACCTTAAAAGCCGTTCTTGGGAGGTGTTTACACTACACTGGGGCAGGTCATAAAATAATACCAAATAAATAAATAAACTGAGGTTATAACTGAGAATTTCGGATCATGTCAATTAAAAATACATAATTAAAAAAAAAATTAATAAAATTATTATAACCAAACTTTTTAATAGCAGAAATTAATATAAAGTAACTGACTTATTCGGATTTGTGCGACCAAGATTAATTTTTATGTACAGTGTGTGTGTGTTCTTATCTTTCTTTGTTTTTGTTTTTTTAATACAATTCAATATTTATTTAAAGTGTGATGTATGTAGGTGGTCAGCGGAGGAGAAATCCTTCTAGACCGAGGTAATTTTTATGCATAATAAAATCACAAGTATCAACAATCGAGATTTAAAAAAATATATTTTATTCACGTATCTTTTATAACTTTTATTTTTATAAAGATGAAGTATAGTATCACAAGATACAAATATTTTTATGCTTGATATTTTTATAAAATCACACATATAAAAATTCGAGATTTAAAAATATATATTTTATTCACTTATCTTTTATAACTTTTATTTTTATAAAGATGAAGTATAGTATCACAAGATACAAATCTTTTTATAATTTTCATTTTTATTTAAAAAACACAACAAAGAACCTGCTATTTGTTTACTTCTCCATAAAGACAAATTAAGTGCAAGTTTAGCGTATGAAATTTTCAGTTTCTAATGTTTTGCAGTTAATATAGTTCATTCTTTTTATTTTTTATTTTTATTATAATTATAATTATTATTATTATTAGCTCTGTAAATGTATTAAAAAACGCACTCAGAAAGACACCTTTTTATCTGATTATATTTGGTTACATTTACGTTCGTTTTGTTACTTACACAAAAAATTTTGTGTAAATATAAAAAAAGTTTTTTTTTTAATTCTTAAAAGTTTTGTAAATATTTAATATTAAAGAAAATGTTTTGTAAATACATATTTTTTCTTTTAAATCTTTAAAAGTTTTGTAAATATATTTTTAAGATATCTTGCTCGCGAACATTTCAATATGTCTGCTATTTGACCTGTTTACAAGTTTAGAAACAACCAACGGCAATATCAAGGTCGAACAACCGGTGCCCCTTGAATTGGTCGCCTTTCTCTGTTGTCTGCTACGAGGTATCTAATCTTTATTTGATTTGAATATTAACTTTTAAGAAAGGCAACAATTAATTATTAAATTGTTAGGTAGAAGCACAGAATAGTTAACAGCACGTGGGTTCTAATCCCTACTTACAAAAACGTAAGAAAGCCAAAACATATATGACCCCCACCCCCTAGCAATTGCTGCAAAATTTTAAACTGCAGCGATTTACATATCGGCTGACTGCTAACTTGCCATGAAGTAGCTGTTCATTTCATGTTAAATTTCTATAGGAACTTGATTCCCTACTCTAAAACCTTAAATATATATTGTTTTAAATTCCTTCAGTGCTAATATTTTTAAGTACTGTTGAAATGTTATAGCCAAGAAATAGTAGATTTTGATTTTTCTTATGGAGTAATCTACGATTGATTTGTTAGTAAAACTTTACCAAAATATTTTTGTTTTTATTTCGATTTTTGTATAACAGTAGGATATTTTGTATGTATGAGGGTGTGTGCAATTTTAGTGAACAATTTTTATTTGGTATACATTTATAACCGTGTAGTTTGTTTAGAAGGACGTACCGACCACGTCTTTTTAAGTTCTAAAATTCTTAACTTTTGTAGAACAGCACGTATATAATTAGTTTTATAATTTTCAATTATAATTCATTTTGGTACAGTTGCATAAGGACTGATACTTGCAGCTTCAGACATTAAACAGTCAACGGTGAATTGCGAAAATCTGGTCCCTGTGTATGTAGCATATCTGAAAATCTAAGTCAACACATTTTTTGTTGAATATGATGTCTTTCACTGGAAAATAAAATTTTAGTTCCATTATAAATATATTTATTAAAATTGTTTTCTTCTTAGAAATTCTCAAAGAAATATTTTTAACTAAAGTTAAACTAACAATTTCTCGCATAAATTCGATACACTGTTGTCAAAACTTCCAACTTCACAACTCGACACTCTTTCATTTTGTAAAGTTTAAAATTCCTACACGGTTTTAGTTTGGGTTCATTGATCAATGGTTCATTCTTATTACAAAATAAAGCAGATTGCAAACAATTGTAAACAGGAGCAGATATGCAAGAATATATGAAAAAAATAACATAGGTCTTAGAAGAGATGCACACAATTCCGATCAACAATTTTACACTTGTCTACATCTGATAAAAATTTCGAGTATCTTTAAAAAGTAACTCTTAAAAAAACCTAATCTTGGTATCACAAATGTAATTCCAACATATTTTATTAAGACATGATGTGTAAAACACGTACAATTCTCAGTTGTATAACATCAATTTAATGTCTGACTAAAGTGTTCTCTAAAAAAGAATAATCAATCACAATATGTTCGTCAGTGTTTGTTTTCAATAAAATCTTCTTGCAATATTATAACAACAGTTCTCGCAACACATCTGTTGAAAGCACTGATATCTACCCATAACAACTTGTGATTCACTGGCAGTTGAATAATTTCATACTATTGAATTAGGGTTTATGGATGAAACAGATTTAGTCTGCGAAATCCCAATCATCTGGTTATTGCCCATCATTCCAGCCCATTTTAAGTCAAGTCGATTTACCAGGTAAATTGATACACACTTTTTGCACATTAAAGTATACTTCCTCTGAACAACTTTTATTCTACTGAAAATACTATGAAGTCATTCATCTAAGTCTGCATTTAATAAACCACATGCAAAATTGTTAGCAACAAATCAGGACTGTTTTAATACAATGTCAATGTAAATACTATAAAAAACATTACGTGTGACGACCCTGGTGTTTATAATCGTCTGAATCCTAACCCTCCTTCCGAAAGTCACTAGAAAAAGCTGAATCATATAATCCAAACTATTTACTCGCTATTTATTTATCTTACATATTTATCTACATATTTGAGATCACAGATATATATATAGCAGTTAATAGAGGTGTCAACTGTGGGTAGATTGAAGAGGGCTGCTCATCACGATTTGTTGGCCTAGTGCTCTTCATCATTTCGCTGCTCAGGTGCCTCGTTATAATACACTATCATATTATAGTACCTCCTTTTTAAAAGCTTGTGAAACTCTATTCCTCATAACGTCTATTCTTACTGTTTTTTTAGCTAGTCTTTTTTAAAGTATAGCAAATAGGTATCAGCTGGCATTGCGTTTATCATCTTTATTTTTTAATACTTGTAGCAAATGATTTCATACCTTATCTGCAGCTACTTCCGTATAAACAAGCTAACAATTTTAATTTAATCGATTGAAGACGAATCTAAAAATACAATAATCTCTTGATTAAAGCAAATACCTTGTTCCAATCTACTATGAAAAAAATATCCTTTAAATAATATAAATGAAAGGTTAAACATTAAAACTCTGTAAGGCTACAATTAATTTCAGTTAATCTGAAATCATACATGAGATAGAAAATGTAGTTGCCAAACGCAAATGCCAACATCAATCGACATGTGTTAGTTGTATTGGTTTGAAATGTTTGGCTAAAATCTAATTTATACGTGTAATGTTCAATATATGTTTATAGTCATTTGATTATTTTGTTTTACTGATTGAATGAATGAATGGATGGATATATTTCCATAAACAAACTTTAGACGAATAGGATTGAGAAATTGACAAAAATCAGTAGGAATTTTTTTACACAGGCATCACCACATTATCAAGGCCAAAAGGCCACTCAAGATAAAGAGTTAAAGAGTGTACAGTAGAAATTGGACAATATAGTAATAATTAGTAATGAAAATTCGGTAAATTTTATAACTTATATGGAACGGCTCATCAAGAGCTTATTTACGTTAGACTTGAAGACAACCATTTTGTAGTCAGCCGGAAAGCAGGAAAACGGAAGATAATTCCACAGACATACAGTTCTAAGAAAGAAGCTTTGTTCATGGAATCTATGTTTAGGTTTAGGCACAGATAAAGAGTGGAGGGAATTATTGATAGTGTTTTCAGCTAGACGAGTGTTTCTTGTGAAAGTTTGGCGGGGGGACCATAGACTGAAGCTCAGTCGAACACTTTCCATGAAAATAACGATACACCAGAGACAAACTCGCAACATCTCTTCTGTGAGATAGAGGTTGCAGGGAAGAGAAAATGACATTTCCTACGATGCTAAGAAGTCAAAAAAGAATTTAATTGTAAAGAATGTCACTATTTTCTAACCAAATTAAGAAAATGTTTAAATATTTGTAATAATTTTGCATACTTAATATGCATGTGTTTGAAGAAGGCAAACACGTATGCAATAAATACTTGTTTGATGGATTTTTTGTAATTTATTCTCATCGAATACATTAAGATACATGCATATATATATATATATATATATATATATATATATATATATATATATATATATATATATATACTGCAGTATAGTATACATATATATCAATTATATCAGCACTTTAGGAAATTCGTTTCTTATCGTTGAGTACTTTCAGCCAATTTAGCTCTTATGTACAGATCACCATATAATGATTAGATCACTCTGAAAGACGTTAATTTTTTTTAAATAAATGTTTAAATTTCAGCAATATTTCTCGCAGTTAAAAGTGACCGAGTTGATTAGGGCTTTGCTTATGAAGCCAGAGATGGCTTCTCTTCCCAGGTTCGAATCTATCGGCCAGTGTTAATCGTGACAGCCTGCAGTGATGATTCCTAAAATAATGAAACACTGAAGGTATTTAATAATGAAACACTGAAGGTATTTAATAATCATTATAGTAAATAAATATATATAAATTTATATATACAATAGTGCAGTATATATATATATATATATATATATATATATATATATCCTCACTACGATGAACATCATAAAAAACGTTAGATGTCATTTGCTTTTGCTTTGTGATAATTTTTGGGAATAAATTCAATTATAGGAAAGTGCATTTTTACCTAAATACGAGTTGTGGATTATTCTATTAAAAAATCAATTAAAAGCGTTAGATATAATATACTAAAGCAACCAATTTATTGGTGAAGTTGAAAGTTTTTAAAATGTTTCATATGATTTTTAGTAATTGTGATTTCACTCTAATAATATTGAGAAAAATAAACAAACAGAATACTTATATGCGAATGCAAATTATAAGAATATTTAATTTCATTATTTTGCAGATGTTCCTGATTGAACCATATCCTGTAAATTTAATGGACTGTCATGATTTATAAACATGAAGCTGTAAACTGTTATTACGTTATTTGGAACACTACAACGTGAAAATTCATTAATTAAGGAATTTTTGGGAAACTAATATAAGAATATAACAGTACCTGAATATTTTTTTTGATGTTCAAATGTATAAAAACGTATTAAGAGATTGATTCACACATTACAGATATTTCGCTTTAAAACGACAAAATCTTTTGAAGTACTAGAAATGTAACACCTTATCAATACTATATTCTTGTTAAAATTACTTGCTAAATCCTCAGCTTGAACAATTTGATAAGAAAATAAAATGATGTGTGTTCATATAATTGTTCTGACAGATACGATTCACTAAAACATACAGATACTCTCACAGCAGTGAAGTGCATGCATATTCTTGTTTTCATAAATACGAGTTAGTGATAAATATGAGAACTCACACTGGAAAAAAGCCATATTCTTGTGAAGTGTGTGAATATTCTTGTTCTGAAAAATCAAAGTTAGTGATACATATAAGAACTCACACTGGGGAAAAGCCACATTCTTGTGAAGTTTGTGGGTATTCTTGTTCTAAAAAATCACACTTACTTGAACATATGAGAACTCACACTGGGGAAAAGCCATATTTTTGTGACGCATGTGAATATACTTGTTCTCAAAGATCACACTTAATTGTACATATAAGAACTCACACTGGGGAAAAGCCATATTGTTGTGATGTATGTGGATATTCTAGTTCTGACAAATCAACTTTAGTGAGACATATGAGAACTCACTCTGGGGAAAAACCATATTCTTGTGAAGTGTGTGAATATTCTTGTTCTCAAAAATCAAACTTAATAACACATATGAGAACTCACACCGGGGAAAAGCCACATATTTGTCAAGTATGTGGATATTCTAGCTCTCAAAAATCAACATTAGTGAGGCATATGAGAACTCACACTGGGGGAAAGAGAGAGAGAAATTGAACGCATACTAGAGACCAACCTATACAGGGGTTGTCAGAATATCTGATATAAGGATACTTCAAGTTTGAAAACACTAACAAACATTCAAACTAAAATAGAAAGAAATTCAGACATTAGAAACAGAAATAAAGACGCCCCTTAGCATGGCTATTTTTTGGGTTACCTGAGAAAAGCAACTCTAGAAGTGTAAGCCATGTTCCGTTTCAGAAAAATTTCCGATGGTTTGTTGTTCTACACAAGTCCTGAGAGGTGACTGGTTTGCAGTAGACAGAACAGTTTCCGATGGTGCTGTGTTCCACACAAGTCCTGAGAAGTGACTGGTTTGCAGTAGACAGTTCCACAGAGCAAAAGATTCTTACCTTGTAGAGACGGAAAAAAACATATGCGAAATTGCTACAGAAAAGGTTTAATATTTATGGAGCAATTCTGTTTTCTGATTGGTTGGTAGCAGAACGTGAATTAATCTGATTCGTCAGTTCCTAGCAGCATCGTCTATAAATAGAATCGCCCAACTGTGTGGGATCATACCCCCATTATATATCAAAAATATTGTAACAGCAACGGTGCCTCTTCTAGTGATGTCACTACTAGTAACAACATTAAGCTGGATAGTACACGAGATGAGACTAAATGTAGTCCTGAAATTCAGCAAAACTAAACAAAGACCACGACAAAATACACTTTAATATACTAAAGTAGTTCGGGATACAAATATTATTTTGTCTGCTTCGCTTACTCAAGGTTTTAGAAATTGTGAAGTAAAAATAATATATTCAATTCTCAAATTCGATCTTTATCCTCACAAAAAGAAAAGTATACGAGAGAATGGCAAAGAATTTACTTTTCATCTTTTGTCACAGATAAATATCTCACAAAAGAGTTAAAAGCTTTCGATGAGATGAAAGTTGATTTTGATCAAAGCGACATTTACACAAATTCAATTGAACAGCGAAGACAAATGGCGTTGGAAAAAGCGAAATGAAAATGAAACATTCCAAACCTAAGGAAAGATGTCAAGAATGGCAAAACAATCTTCACACATCAATATCCAATGCTTATACACTGAGCCATCTGTGGACAACAAGGATGCACCTTCTAGTGATATTACTACTAGTAACAACTAGATATTGGATATTCAACTATAATCTAATAAAGTCATCAAGAAATCGTGAGGAAAGAAAAGTATTGTATTTGATTCTCAAATTGGATAATTCTTCAAAAAAAAAAGATAAATATATGAGAACTCACCATGGGGAAAAAGAAAGAGAGGCTGAATGCTTACTAGATACCAACCTATATACGGGTTTTTCTGCACATCTGTAGGTGTGTCAGAAATTTTGTGAAAAATATTGAATAATTTGACCCCCGGTCTTTTCAAGCTTATAACTACTGGAAAAATGTACTTCAAACGCTATTTTTTTCAATTAAAGAAGCATGGACCAAGGTTTCATTAAACAAAAATAACGGGATTAAAAAAAAGGTTTCAAACTTCGGACTTTACAGGTAAATTCCTAAAAAACACTTCTATTTTTGTTTTAAAATTGAATATATTGTTTATTGATTTTTTATCTTCAATATGTGATATATAAAACTTTGGTGAGTAAATTAATTATTTAATTTTTAATAATGCATTTCAAAATGGAGGGGGCGTGAATTAATTCGACCCTCTTTTTTCCAAGCTTAAAACTACTCGAAAAACGTAATTCAATAAAAGGAACAAGGATTAAGGTTTCATTAAAAACAAAAATAAAAAAAAACAACGGGATTAAAAAAAAGTTTTAAACTTCAGACTTTATAGGTAAATTTCTAAAAAAACAATTTTGTTTTAAAATTGAATATATTATTTATTGAACTTTTATCTTCAATATGTTATATATAAAACTTTGGTAAGTAAATTAATTATTTACTTTTTAATAGACATTTCAAAATGAGAGGGTGAATTAATTCGACTTCCCTGTCTTTCCAAGCTTATAACTGCTCGAAAAATGTAATTCAAACCCTAATTTTTGTTTTCAATTAAAGGAGCAAGGACCAATGTTTCATTTACAAAAAAACAAAACAAAAAGACAACGTGTTTAAAATAAGGTTTTGAACTTCGAACTTTACAGGTAAATTTCCAAAAAAAAACAGTTATTTTTTTATTTTAAATTTGAGTATATTATTTATTGATCTTTTATCTTCAATTTGTGATATATATAGAACTTTGGTGAGTAAATTATTATTTACTTTTTAATAGACATTTCAAAATGGAGGAGGGGGTGAATAAAAAAAACCGTTTGTCTACAATATTATATTCGGTTTATTGGAAAGAGCATAAAATTTCACATTGACCCTGAAAATATCGTAAAACAGAATCAATAAAAAAAAATTGATAGATGTTTAAAGTTTAAAAATTGAAAAATACGGAACTCGTAAAATTCAATTAATTTCATTAGTTTTTTACAAAAAAATATTTTCTTACTTTTTATACAACTTTAATAGTTTATTTTGGAAGTATAATCCATAATGAAAATAGACAACCCACTTTTAAAAGAGAAATTACGAGTTTTTTTTTTTATTTTATTCGCAGTTTCGTGTTAGGGGTGTTAAAACTTCCTACAAAATTTCTGATACACCTAGCACATCTGATATGGAGATACTTCAAGTTTTAAACACTAAAAAAACATTCAAACTAAAATGAAAAAGAAAAACATTCAAAATTTACAAACAGAAACAAAAACGTCCCCTCAGCAGTGCTATGCAATCGGTCATCTGAGGAAAGCAACGGGGCACCTGCTAGTGATGTTACAACCCTAAGCTGGAAAAAGAAACTATAATCATATGAAGTAGAGATAAAAATATCATTGTTTCGGTTACTAAATGTATAATAAATCGTGGAAAACAAAAATGATTTATTCGATTCTCAAATTTGAGTTTCTCCCTCACAAAAAGAAAATGTATAATGGGCAATGGCCAAGAATTTTATTTTGATCGTGTCACAGATATTTAATTATTTCACAAAAAAGAGGTAAAAGTTGTAATAGAGTTAAAAGCTTTTGATGAGGCAAAGGTTGACTTTGGACAAAGGGACAAACGCGAATTTAAAATAAATTTAAGTCGGGAGGACAAATGCCGATGGAAATAGCGAAAAGTAAAGACGTCAAGCAAAACATTCTTCATAGTTCTCCATGGAATAGATTTAAACCTTATCATTCCCCTTTCCAAAGACACCACACCAGAACTCACTTCACGTCAACTTCTTGACATGGTATCACGTAACTCAATATCGACAGAGAATATGTACTTTAAAGGGTAACGCTCAATAAATGAAAATTGATATACCCTAATTGGACTGAATTTGCTATTAAAGAAAATGGCTTAGTATATTATTTAAAAAGTAGTATTCATCAAAAACCGTCTGTCACGACTTAGAAACCCGGCATAAAATTCTGGAACATCACAATACTGCTGATATTATAAAGTCACTTAATGTATTCGAAGGCATGAAAATAAAACCTTTAGACAATCTCCCAGATTGTGATGTTTATGCACGGAGAAAAATGTCAGATATATAAGTAAAACCCCAGACGAAAGGCCCCTAAAATTCTGTAACTTGTGGAGTATTACTTGGCAGTAACGTTTTGCACGGAGATAAAATATATAAGTAAAACACCAGACAAAAGGCCACTAAAATTCTGTAACTTCTGGATGTTCTGCAAAAAGTTGAATGCAGCAGCAAATCCTGGGAACTAATACCAGAAATATTATGTAAAATCCACTATGACTATTCAATTTCTACAGCCATGTATCTAGAAAACGGGGCCATAAAATCTGACACAGTCATATCGCATAAGGAAGAGAAATAAGCATGAAAAGATAACGAAATAGGAAGTTCTTATGTATGACATGAAAAAATAACGAAATAGGAATTTCTTATGTATGACATTAAGAGAAACTGGAATCTTAAGATGTGTATCATTCATTACAGTTGTTAAAGGAGCAACTGTATTCATAAAAAAAATTTCAAAAACTACATAGCAAATATACATGGTGAATAAAGTGCAAGAGAGAGATTCAAACAATTGTATACAACGAGACAGAATCGAAACCTGGAATTTCTGAGTTTAATGCTTAACCAAACAGATAAGGAAATTTCCACAAAAGTGTGTAAACCGTATTTCTATTACCTATGTGGTCATTACTGTTCTCAAAAATCACAATTATTTTTCTATCTAATTTCATACAGTGAATATTCGTGTTTTCAAAAGTCAACTTAAGTGATATATATATGAAAAAAACCCAGAATAATGATAAAAGCAATAGTTTGCAAAGTATGCCATTAATATGAGGTAAAAAATAATTAAGTGAAAGAAAAGATAACACCATATAAGAAACAAAACAAAAAAATAATAAAAACCGACATATTCTCCGAAAGATATATAAACATTATATCAGTCGGTGTAAGCGCAATTGGACTAATAAAAATCTAAAAAAATACTTAGATACAATATTTGGAAGATAAAGCCTTTACGACAGGCAAATATCAGATATATAAAAGAATATATATAATTAAAATTTCCCTCTGTTTTCTAATTAAATTAAATATTAATCAAATAGTAGCTTGAAGAGTGAATCTGAGAAAAAATTTATTTTCCACACTTTTCTAGTAAGTAAAGTTTTATAAACAATTGAAAATCAAGTTTTGTTTTTACACTAAGAAAACAATTTCAAAAACAACCTAGCAAATATATCCAGTAAAATAAGTTGCAGATATTCTAACAATTCCATTTTTAGGGACTGTTGGAATCTTTAAAAGATTTCTTGGTCGGACGGTACGAGATAGCGGTTGAATATACATACACACACATATATATATATATATATATATATATATATATATATATGTTGTTAAACAGCACAGCATTTTCTTGTTTGACAATTTTCCGTTTTATTTTTTCCAGTTTTCGATTAATCTTTCTTGTGTTATATGTAAAATGGTGTAAAAGTGTTCCGTAGTCTGCGAGCGCTTTCGGCGTTTCCGCCATCGTCTGGCTGGTTATATAAAAAGTCGTTTTAAAATTACGTCGGATGATAAGGTCGTGTTTTAAAATTACATCGTACTAAAAGATCGTTTATGGCTTATGTGGGCTATTTATATACAAATTTATTGGACAGTTTTTTTATATACATTAACAGAGGCATTTTAAAATATTTTTGCTGGATTCATAATTTATATTGTTTATTTTGAGACAACCCAAAATGTAATTTTAAAACACGACCTTATCATTCGACGTAATTTTAAAACGACTTTTTATATAACCAGCCAGACGATGGCGGAAACGCCGAAAGCGCTCGCAGACTACGGAACACTTTTACACCATTTTACATATAGCACAAGAAAGATTATTCGAAAACTGGAAAAAATAAAACGGAAAATTGTCAAACAAGAAAATGCTGTGCTGTTTAACAACATATGCTTAAAGGAGAATATGCTGCCTAAATATACACAATATATATATATATATATATATATTTTTTTTTTAATTGCAATTCCATCCCAAACAGTGGCGGCTCGTGCATGGAGCTGTGGGACTGCAGCACCCCCAAGGTATTTCTACACAATATTAATGATAAATTAAAAATAATACGTTTGTTTATTATTTTTATTATTTATTATTATTATTATTATTATCATTTTTATTTTATTTTTTTCTATGTGTACATTATAAAATCATTAACTTTAATGTCGGTATCTCCAAATGCATATGATAACAAAAATAAAACTTGCTTGGAGCTGTGAAATTCACAGTTACACTTTCTTAATGAAATATTCTTGTACGCATGCGCAGATTAGACGCTTTACGCAGCTGATGAAAGCCTCTTGAGGAACTGTCGCTTGGTGCAGTTCCGTGTCGTGAAATTAGTTGTTTGCTTAGAGTGTGCGCCTGTATAGATATGATAACATTGTTATTTAATAAAAAAGGAGGTTTACTTATATTTTTTAAAATTATTATTAAAATCTGCACATAACGTGTTCTTGTACATAAAATATTGTGCTATTTTTTTTAAATACGCACACTTTTAGCGTTGCGATTTAAGTCGGTAGCAGACGGAAATATATAATATGCAGAAACTGTTTATTTTTATTTATTAAAAGTATTCGGGAATTTAGCAGTGAAGCTAACACGCGGCCAAGGGTAAAAACCAAATATACAATAAATAAATCTTACCATAAAAATAAAGTTACTTTTCCATCTACCTGCCTTTTTGTTTGTTTCTTTAAAGTAGTTTTAAATGCTATTTATTTTGCAACAACTAAACTTTACAAAAAAACTGTTTACATTTTTTCCTAGAAGCAAAAAGCGAAGAAACAGTTTATGTTGAAAATACATTTTAGTTAGAAATCTTTTTAACGTGTATGCTTTAGATATAAAAAAATTAGCATTTATTTGCCTCCGACAAGGACAATGTTAGAAGATTTACACTTTGAAAAATGGATTTTTTACACAAGATTTTTTAATTAAAATGTGTTTGTAAGTAAAAAAAACAGTTTTTTTATAATTATGCATTTTTAAACTTTACATTGAATTTGTTAGTAGATGGGCCAGATAATACGCATTAAAAAAAGTAATTAGAAATCCTTCTGGACTGAGACAATTTTAGTTTTTTGTTTTTTTTGGGAAGAAAGCTACATTAAAATTCGATGTTTTATAATGCTTATATATGACATCCTATTTTCTTATAATAAATCTCCACTTTATGTCGATCTTTACCGGCATGGGAAGGTCAGTAAATAGCCAAGTTTGTTCTTTTTATATAAAAAGCAAGTTGTTAAAAGATTTATAAATAAAATTTTGTATCTTTAAATATTTTTGTTTGTTTGCTCACTATATAAAAATGTAAACTTTTTTATTTTGCATTTTATTTACAAATACGTTTTGTTATAAATACATCTTTAAAAATAATTTTTGTAAATAAAACTGTTATTAAATAAAACGCTATTTTCAAATAGTAAACTCCTAAAATAACCCTCGTAGGGAGGCAAGTAAATTTCAAGGTTTTTGTTTTTTGTTTTTATAAAAAATAAGTTATTTTTAAAAATGTTTTTCGTTTGTTTGCAAAAAAAACCCCGCAAACTTTTATTTAATCTGAAAAGTTTAAAGGGAATAAATATATATATTATTTTTATTCTGTAAAGTGTACATAATTAAAAAAAAAATCTTTTTAATAAAAAAAGTTTTTGCGTATTATCCATTTCTGATTGATTATTTGTCTTTGTTATATAATTGAATATTTATTTGAATGTTTGTTTATTATTTGATAAAATATTTATTTATATATTCGAATTCCTTTACACGATATTTAAAAAATACGTAAAAATTTTGAAGCAGCACCCCCACTAATCTCAGGCACGAGCCGCCACTGATCCCAAACAAGGCACAGTGCCACTTTGCTGTAGGGGGCTACTATCAGGGACATAAGCTACAGGGGTACTATTTGGGGAGTTGGGCACTAAACACACTAAAATAAACTTTTCAACTTTACAACTTATTATGAGAAGATATTAAGAAAACCTAGGATCCTCCATTCAAAACCTTTGGATACCCTTGCTCTACAAGTTTAATGAGGAGTTCAATATTAGAGAAGAGTTGAACAATCTTTCAACTACAAGCAAACAATCATATCAATGAGTATTCACCTTTTCATATCCTTTCATAATTTATAAGGAGTATACCTTTTGTTTATAAATTAGTAGTCTATACATAATTAAATAACAGAAGGAAATGTGGTGTACATGGGTTTATGTTCGATGAGAATTGGAATAAGGATTCTAGTTTTAGACAAAAGGTTTTAAGACATAGACGAGGAATCTGTCTGTAAATACTTAAGAGTAAAAGAGAATACAATGATTGAGTGTCGAATGATGAAACATAATATACCAGCATCAAATGATGAGCGATAAGGTTCAATGAGAATAAATCAAAGGTCGTAATAAAATTCTCACGTCATATTCATACACGCAATGTAACAATATTAATTAAAATAACTGCCACCAATCAACTGACACAAGCTTTCGTTTCTTATGGATGTTTCATGATTGATTGGTCATCGGGTTACATAAATTGCCTTGACACAAAAACCTTACAAATGATGTTTCAACATATCATTTACAAATACACAATGTATTGTGTTTTTGCATTTATATTGCTTTTTCATGAACTCTGAATGAAATCAACAATATGAACCTCATTGTATATTGCAATCAGTAATTTAACAAAATTACATAAATTACTTTGACACAAAAACCTGTAAAATGCTGCGTCAACATAATGTCATTTAAAATATACAATAATATGTATTTAACATAGAGAAAAGGTAAGTTGCCCCTCGGATATAAATTTATCAGTGAATCAAGTGTACTCTTTATATATTGGAATAGCTTGAAAACAAAATAAACTATCAAGAAAGAAATATACGTGTTCTCCTAATTAAAAAATATATCGCTAGAAAAAGCTCTAGCAAAAGGATGTCGTAATGAAAAAAAGTCTATGAAATTATATAGAATCTCTCCAAGAAGAAGCTGCAGCAAATCTTTTACAGATAAATTCCATTATATGTAGAGTGTTTTTGCCTTTTAAACTAAGAAATATTAGTTACCCACATAATAACACAAGGGATAGAATTTTCATCATGAAATCTGTCTTTTTTTATATTTTTAGTTATTGTTTCATCTAAGATTTTTTATTCGATTTTCACACCAAACATGGCACAGTGCCACTTTGAAGTATGGGCTACTATTGGCGACATAAGTTACAAGGATATTATGAAGAGAGATGAGCAGTAAGATGTCTGTTCACATTACACTTGAACTTCTGCATGTCAGTACAGTTGGAAAAGCAGATTCCCAGAAGGGAGTTCAAAAGTCTAGCAGTTCTAGGGAAGAAACCATTAAGGTAGAAGGCTTTCTTACACCTAGGAATCTCTACTGTGAAGGGGTGGAATTTAGCTTCTTGTCGGGTTTGTTCATATAAATTGATAGTTATTAATAAATAATCATTTTTATGAAAAGCAAATGTATATATAAATTGATATTTATTCATAAATAATTATTTTTATTAAAAACAAATGTTTATATAAATTGATAATTATTAATAAATAATCATTTTTATGAAAATCAAATGTTTATATAAATTGATATTTATTCATAAATAATTATTTTTATTAAAAACAATTGTTTATAAAAATTGATAATTATTAATAAATAATCATTTTTATGAAAAGCAAATGTATATATAAATTGATATTTATTCATAAATAATTATTTTTATTAAAAACAATTGTTTATAAAAATTGATAGTTATTAATAAATAATTATTTTTATGAAAATCGAATGTTTATATAAATTGATTGTTATTGATAAATAATATTTTTATGATAATCAAATGTTTATGAAAATTGATAGTTATTAATAAATAATTATTTTATGAAAATCGAATGTTTATATAAATTTATAGTTATTAATAAATAATTATTTTTATGAAAATCAAATGTTTATATAAATTTATAGTTATTAATAAATAATTATTTTTATGAAAATCGAATGTTTATATAAATTGATAGTTATTAATAAATAATCATTTTTTTATGAACATCAAATGTTTATATAAATTGACAATTATTGATAATAAATCGTCTTTATAAAAATCAAGTTGTCACATGTATGCCGGGTTAGGGTTCAAAATAGACTTCGTTGTGAGCACGTCTCTGCTTTATTGTTTTTTATTTTATGTCAGGTGCTCGTATGACCTCCAATCCATGGTTCCCGTCTTTATTGTTTTTTTTTTTTATTTTATGTCCCTCTCTGTACTGCTCTAACCAAGTATGCCGACCTATTCCACAAATCCCAAAACCTCAACATGAAATATCTCTAGAATAAAAACTCGACTAAACCTAGAACCCCATCTTCCAACGTAGACCCCTACTACCAGGTCTCCTTCTCCAACATCAGGGGTCTACGTTCAAACCTTCCAGAGGTTGAAACCCAATTTCAGGAGTCGAAACCGGACATATTATTTCTAAGTGAAACTGGAATAAGGCCGACCACTTCCCTAGATGAGTTCATAATTAACGGATATTCTAATTTAACTGCTAAACCTGACACCCAAGATCGCCATGGGCATGGAATATGTGCCTACATTAAGGATGGCTTCCCGTGTGGCAGGGATATCTCTAGAGAAGATCCTAATTTACCCCATATGTGCTTCAGGGTTGCACTTGCTAACACCACTGTATTTATATTTGCCCTCTATATGCCCCACAACAGCGGAGTTACTATCTTTAAGAGCATATCTGAGAAAATAGACCACATACTGATATGATCATCTTCAAGTCCAACGTAAACAAGTTCTTGATGAGCCGTCTCCCTTCAGTAATCCAATTTACAAAATTTCCATGACTAACGATTACTACGATTTTGCCCGATTGACTACTGTACACTCTTTAACACTTATCTTCGAGCGGCCTGTGACGCCTATTTATAAGCAAACTAATAATAATAATATCAATAATAATAATAATAATAATAATAATAATAATAATAATAATAATAATAATAATAATAACTAGCTGGACCTGTGCGAATTCCACAGTGGACTTTTTCATATGTAATATATTGATGTTGGCATGTTTGTGGATGTTCAGCATAAATGGAGACGCTCTGATATTATTGTAGTTTTTTTTTAATTTAGCTAGCAGGGACGTAAAATATGCTTAAAAATCTTGCTCGCGAACATTCGAATATGTCTGCTATTTGACCTGTTTAGAAACAACTAACGGCAATGTCAAGGTCGAACAAACGGTGCCCCTTGAATTGTTCGCCTACTTTTGTCGTCTGCTACGGGGTATCTAATCTTTACTTGATCTTAAAATTTAATAATGGACGCAGAAAAGTTATCGTAAAATCAAGAACTCGAGGATTACTGAAGTTTTACATTAGAGAATGAATGATGGAACATAGAATGAGGAGAGCAAAGTAATCTATGATTTGATTAAAAGCAACAAAAACAATCATAAATGACACGATAATAAATAACAATTGCAACGATAAAAACAAACATATGAGAACTCACATGGAGAACACGACTTTGGCTTTATTTTCCCATATTGGCATGAGGTAGGGGGACATCTGCATTGTGAATACTGGATAATATCTTTCACAATGTAAACCTCAAAATATTACACCAACATCACTTAATAAAATCCATTTAGAACAAGATTGTCTTATAAATGAAAAGGAATAAGAAAATAAATCTGTTACAGAAATATCCCAAAAAAGACACCAGCATCTTGCAGTAAAAATAGAAGAACGGACTGAATTTAATAAGGATCACTCTTATGATGAGGATTATAATTGCTGACAAAAATTAAGATTTTCTTAAGTAAGTGTTGCGAACGTATACAGAAAGAGCAGTTGGAATAAGTCATACACAATCCATTATGACTGTGTAATTCCTACGGCTACGTATTAAGAAATTGATCTACTAAAGCTGGCATCGTTATATAAAACACGAAAGGATATGAATCAACCTTAATAGAAATGAGTGTCTACAACGATGCAACGTTTAACAGAAATGAAAGGGAAGGATAATGATATACGAAAGTCGTTTGTACGACATGAAATTAGAAATTGCAATTTTAGGAAGATCTTAATCATACGTAATTGATGTAATTATATCGTAATTATAGAAAACTAACTGGCAAATATACCCGGTGACAAGAAATTGGAAAACTAACTATCAAATATACCCAGTGACAAGAAATTGGAAAACTAACTGCCGAATATACCTGAGGAGAGGACATTGGAAAACTACCTGGCAAATGTACCCGGTGACAGGAACTTAGAAAACTATACCCGGTGACAAGAAATTGGAAAACTACCTGCCAAATATACCCGGTGACAAGAAATTGGAAAACTACCTGCCAAATATACCCGGTGACAAGAAATTAAAAAACTACCTGCCAAATATACCTGGCAACCTGAAATAAAATGCTATTTACTTTTGAAAAATTTAAATCATTCAAGTCAATGTAAGTGTATGATACGCATTTGAAAACATTATTTTAAAACAACGTAATCTATTGTAATCTATTCAAAATAACCACATATTATTTTAAAACAACATAATCTATTGTAATCTATTGAAAATAACCACATATTATTTTAAAACAACATAATATATTGTAATCTATTGAAAATAACCACATATTATTTTAAAACAACATAATCTATTGTACTCTATTGAAAATAACTCACATTATCCTAATCTGAAAATATACTCACTCTATGACAGCCTCTATGAAAAATACCATGAACGGCCCATTAGGTGTGTCAGAATTTTGGGGGGAAATTTTAACACTCCTAACAAAAAACTGCGAATAAAATATAAAACACACGTAATTTCTCTTTTTAAATTGGGTTGTTAATTTTCTTCATGGAATATACTTCCAGAATAAACTATTAAAGTTGTTTAAAAAATAATAGAAATATTATTTAAAAAAAACCAGTGTTTACAAAGTGCCTACGCGCGTCCATGCAGCCATTTTTTTACGTAAAGAAATCAATTTAATTTTACGAGTTAATTTTTTCAATTTTCAAACTTTAAAAGTCTATCAAAACTTTTCTAATGGTTACATTTTTAGGATATTTTTAGGTTCAACGTGCAATTTGATGCTCTTACCAATAAGCCGAATATAATATTCTAGACAAGGGGTTTTCTTAATTTATCCTAATTTTTAAATAGCTATTCAAATAAAAATAATTAATTTTCTCACCTGAAATTTATATATCACAAATTAAAGATAAAAGATCAATAAATAAAATAAATAAAACAAAAAAGAATAGTTATTTGCACATTTACCTGAAAAGTCCACAGTTTAAACCTTTTTTTTTAAACACGCTGAATTTTTTTTAAGTGAAACCTTATAACCTTGTTATATTACCCAGAAAATTTCGTACAATTACAATTTTTTCTATTTCTTTCAATGTTGTTTTCTTTTAGATATTAAAATAAATTCACTCCATAAAGAGGAACTGAAATATATTAAATCAAAATCTCATATATTTCTTTGAGAGAAGGAAATAAATCGAAAATTCGTCGAGTGTTTTTTTTTTTTAGACAAAAACTGATAAGTAAAATGTGATCATTTTTCAGCTATGGTGACCCATATTTTCACCCACAATGCTTGACGGTTCACGTGCATGTGTTGTTGTTTTTTTAACGTTTTATAGCCATTTTATCCAGCCGTATTTCAAAATCAGAAGAAAGACAAAAATCAGCGGCTTGCTAACACCGGTTAATGCTTACGTAATGGCTGTCTTTTCAAATGGTTGTTTTAAAAATTCTTTTATTTAAAAAATACATGGAATATAAAATATAAATTTGGACAAATTCTCATAAGTGAAGAATGGAAGCACCCATTGATTAATATTTTTTTTTAATAATTTTTTCTGTATTCCAATTAAGTAAAATAAATTTTCTCTAAAATAAATTTTGCTAATTTTTCCGTTTAGTTTACTATATAATAATTTTATTTAAACCAAAACATGACGGTGTAGACATAAAATATCTCTTCCAAAGTTAGGGAACATATTTGGGAACTACTGACCATAAGTATAAAACTACCTGGTATATTTCAAAACAATAAATTCCCTAGGAATCGGAATCGGAATCGTACTTGGTATCGGAATCGTTAATCAATATTTTCCTGGAATCGGAATCGTATAAAAATTAGGAATCGTCCCAACACTACTATTAAGCAATCGACAAGATTTGAAATGCAAATAAATATTTCTCTTTCACATATAAATCATAACAAAACGCAATATTTTCAATTACATTATATCTTAAGCAACACTTGTATCGACTGTGTAAAGTTAGAAAATATCCGATTATTTTTGTAACATGTCTCATATAACTTTTCTAGATTAAATTAATCTATTGTGTCCAATCAAATAATAGTGACACAATAAACATAAGTTTTAAAATTGAATAATTCTAGATCTTGTGTTCAATGCAATTATATTGACAACAATAAACAGATGATTTTTTAGATTAACATATTGTCTTCAATCCAATAATATTGACAACAATAAACACACATATAACTTAGATAAAATGAATCTAGGTATTGTGTTCAATCCATTAATATTGAAAACAAAAACAATTATATTGACAACAATAAACAGATAATTTTTTTAGATTAAATTAACATATTGTGTTTAATCCAATGATATTGGCAAAAATAAACAAACATATAACTTTTTTCTGATTAAATTAATCTAGATATTGTGTTCAATCCAATAATATTTACAACAATACGCAAACAGATAATATTTTTATATTAAATTAATCTAGGTATAGTGTTCAATCCAATAATATTGATAACAATAAACAGAAAATCTTGATACTGTGATTAATCCAATAATATTTACAATAATAAACATAATTTTTATATTAAATTCATCCAGATATTGTGTTCAATCAAATAATATTGACAATAATAAACAAACAGGTAACTTTTTTATAAAAAATTAATCTAGATATTGTGTTCGGTAAAATAATATTGGCAACAATAAACAAACATAATTTTCTTATATTAAATTAATCTAGATATTGTGTTCAATCCAATAATATTGACAACTATAAACAGATAAAGTTTTTTTAGATTACATTAATGTAGATATTGTGTTCAATACAATACTATTGACAACAATAAAAAACATAACTTTTTAGATTAAATTAATCTAGGTATAGTGTTCAATCCAATAATATTGATAACAATAAGCAGCATTTTTTTAGATTAAATTAATCTTGATATTGTGTTTAATCCAATAATATTGACAACACTAAATAGATAACTTTTTAGATTATATTTATCTAGATATTTAGATTAAATTAATCTTGATATTGTGTTTAACTCAATAACATTGACAACAATAAACAAGGACATAAACTTTTTAGATATTTTGTTCATCCCAATGATATTAACAACAATAAAAAAACATATAACCTTTTTTAGATTATGACCCAATAAACAAACAGAATACAAATATGTGATTGCAGATACTAAAATATTGAATTTCATTTTTACAGATGTTCCTGATTGGACGCTATTATTCAATTTTAATGGAGTAACATTTTCTTCAAACATAATCTTTTAAATAATTAATACTTCATTTGGATAATACAGCGACATCTACAACAAGGTTTATTATACTGGACAATAATATTTGATGAATTTTGTGAAACATTGGTGAAAACATAACACATCTTAAAGGTAATATATTTTTGTTGAATAAAAGGTAATAAGAGATCAAATTACAATCTCAAACGATGAAAACTAAAAAATGGAAAAGCCACATACTTGTGAAGTATGTGAATATACTTCTTAAAAATCACAGTTAGTAATGCATATGAAAATTCACACTCCTGAAAAGCCATATACTTGTGAGTGTGTGGATATCCTCGTTCTACAAAATAAATACTTAGTCATACATATGAGAACTCACACTGGGGAGAAGCGCCATTTGTGTGTAGTGTGTGGATATTCCTGTTCAAAAAAATAAAATTTAGTGAAACATATGACAACTCACAGGAAAAACCACATATCTGAAGTGCGTGAATCTTTTTCAAGTATATCAGTCTTAGTCTAACATAAGATAACTCACACTGGGGAAGTGTGTGGATATTCTTGACCTGAAAAATAAAGCTTAGTAATGCATATAAGAACTCACACTGGGGAAAAACATATACTTTTGAAACGTGTAGATGTTCTTTTTCTCATATCTTAGTCTAACATAACTCACAGACTTGTGAAGTGTCTAATAGTTTTGTTTTAAAAATCACACTTAATCAGAAATAAGATAACTCATAGTCTTAGTCATATGAGAACTCACACTTGAGAAATGAAGAACTTTAATGGAACTTTCGATAAATTCTTGTCATAGAATCCAGTAAGACCAAGAGACCAACATGAAAGATATACTAAAACGTATGAAATGGTTAATTGGGGAGAGGAAAATCACACTTAGCCAGAAATAATAATATATGAGAACACACACTTGAGAAATAAAGAACTTTAATGGAACTTTTGCTAGCCCCAGTAAAATAAAACAAAAAAGCTATCAAACCAGATATAAAATAAAAAAAGTGAAAAGTCACACTGTTACGTATTATATTGTGTGTTCATATTAGTGAGATAGAGACAGGGTACATTTTAATACAGAGCCGGTAACATGTAATACACAATGAGAATTGGGATGGATATATAGATAGGAGAGATTGACATTTATACAGTTTTGACAGTTCTGGGAGTGTTTCTATAAACATATTTTTTAACACATAATAAACAGAATTGAATCATAAAATTCCTTTTTAGTAAACAACGAATTTCTTTTTCAACAAACATCTGCTTATTTATTTTAAACTCTCGATCGGAAGTCTCCTAAATCTTAATTCCAAACCTAGCTTCCCAGGTTCGAATTCTCGGACTATCCTGTCTCATTTTTACTTACAAGGACAGGCGACCTGTTCTCTAACAATACTTGTGAAGTGTGTGGATATTATTGTACTGAAAAATCCGATTTAGTATCACATATCAGTACTCACACTGGGGAAAGCTTTTTTTTTCTCAAAAATCAGGCTTAGTCAGCCCCAAGCTAACTCACACTGGGAAAACTTGAATACCTACTAGACACTGTCCTCGAGTGTCTAAGATCTCTCTGTACAGGGGTTTGTCAGAAAAATCGGGCACGAGGATACTTTTTCTATAGAAGTAAACCCTGACCAAATATTTAAAATCACATAGTATTCACTGCCCAAATAAGATCACCTCACTATTGCTGACACACATTAGCTTTTACGAGGAATAGTGCACCTTCTCAAAGTTATATTACCTCAAGTAATAGCACGAAGCTGGATAGTCCACCAGACTAGATAAATTCTTGTCCTGGAATCCAGTCAACATGAAAGATATACAACATATGAAAATGGTTAATTGGGGAGAGGAAAATTATCTTCTCAATTTCTTTACTAACTCAGTGTTTGAGAGATAAAGACCTTTTATGCGAACATTCGAATATCTATGTATCTCATACAGAGTTCAAGTGTTAGCCCAGGTCGTGGGCCTCTTTATTTCTGAGAACTGCGACTGAAGTAAAATAAAAAAAGGGAAAAGCCACATGCTTGCGAAGTGTGTGGATCTTCTTTTTCTCAAAAATCACAGAGAACTAACACTGGGGAAAGCCACATATTTGCGAAGTGTGTGCATATTCTTCTGAAAAATCAGATATATCCATACATATGAGAACTCACACTGGAGAAAAACCACATTCTTGTGAAAGAGGTGGAGTTTTTTTCTCGAAAATCAGGTTTAGTCATCCATATGAGAACTCACACTGGAGAAAAGCCACATGTTTGTGAAGGGTGTGGATATTCTTGTTCTGAAAAAACAGTGTTAGTCATACATATGAGAACTCATACTCTATCATTCCAGTAATTATAGGAGCAACCGGACTTATGAAAAAGAATTTTACAAACTATCTTACAAATATACCAGGTAAACCAAGTGCAAAGGAGATTCAAACAATTGCACTTAAAGGGACGGTTAGAATCTTAAAAAGATCTCTCGGTTGGAGTGTCTAAAATAGCAGGTGTATGTTTGGCATCTGGTAGGATACCCCATCCCTGGCTTAAACAAAATGATAAGAAAAATGAAACAAAGGAAAAAACCACATACCTGTGAAGTTTGCGGATCTTCTTTTCTTCACAAATCAGGGTTAGTTAGACATGTAAGAATTCACACTGGAGAAAAACCACATGTTTGTGAAGTGTGTGGATATTCTTGTTCTCAACATTCAAGCTTAATCATCCATATGAGAACTCACACTGGGGAAAAGCCACATACTTGTGACGTGTGTGGATCTTCTTTTTCTCAAAAATCAAGCTTAGTCAGCCATAAGATATGTCACATTGGCGAAAAGCCACATGCTTGTGAAGTGTGTGGATGTTCTTTTGCTAAAAAATCAGGGTTAGTAAGACATATAAGAACTCACACTGGGGAAAAGCCACATACTTGTGAAGTGTGTGGATCTTCTTTTACTCAAAAATCAGTCTTAGTCACACATATGAGAACTCACACTGGTGAAAAACCACATACTTGTGAAGTGTGTAGATCTTCTTTTACTACAAAATCAAGCTTAGTCACCCATAAGATAACTCACACTGGTGAAAAACTACATAGTTGTGAATTGTGTGGATCTTCTTTTACTACAAAACCAAGCTTAGTCAGACATAAAATAACTCACATAGTGGAAAAGCCACATCCTTGTGAAGTGTGTGGAGCTTTTTTTTCTAGAAAATCAGGCTTACAGATCCATATGAGAACTCACACTGGGGAAAAGCCACATACTTGCGAAGTGTGTGGATATTCTTGTTCTGAAAAATCACACCTAGGCAGACATATGAGAACTCACACTGGGGAAACGCCACATACTTGCCAAGTGTGTGGATCTTCTTTTTCTCAAAAATCATACTTGGTTATACATACGAGAACTCACACTGGGGAAAAGCCACATACTTGTGAAGTGTGCGGATCTTCTTTTTCTCATAAATCAAATTTAGTGAGACATAAGAGAACTTACACTGGGAAAACCCCACATATTGGCGAAGTGTGTCGATATCCTTCCCGTGACAAATCAGATATATTCACACATACCAGAACTCACAGTGGGGAAAAGCTACATGCGTGTGAAGTGTGTGGATCTTCTTTTTCTCGAAAATCAGGCTTAGTCATCCATATGAGAACTCACACTGGTGAAAAACCACATACTTGTGAAGTGTGTGGATCTTCTTTTACTACAAAATCAAGCTTAGTCATCCATATGAGAACTCACACTGGTGAAAAACCACATACTTGTGAAGTGTGTGGATCTTCTTTTACTACAAAATCAAGCTTAGTCAGACATAAGATTACTCACACTGTTGAGAAGAACTTGAATGCCTACTAGACACTGTCCTCGAGTGTCTAAGGTCTCTCTGTGCAGGGGTTTGCCAGAACAACCTGGCATGAGGATACTTTTTCTATAGCAGTAAACCCTGATCAAATATTTAAAATCACATAGTATTCACTGCCCAAATAAGATTTCCTCACTATGGCTAACACACATTAACTTTTACGAGGAATGGTGCACCTTCGTTAAGTAATGTTACCTCAAGTAATAGCACGAAGCTGGATAGTTCACCAGACTTGATAAATTCTTGTCCTGGAATCCAGTAAGACCAAGAGACCAAAATGAACGATATACTACAATGTATGAAAATGGTTAATTGGGGAGAGGAAAATTATGTTCTCAATTTCTTTACTCACTCAGTGTTTGAGAGATAAAAAACTTTAGTGGAACATTCGAATATCTATGTATCTCATATATAGTTCAAGTGTTAGCCCCAGGTCGTGGGCCCCTTGACTTCTGAGAACTTCGACTGAAGTAAAATAAAACAAAAAAGGGAAAAGCCACATACTTGCGAAGTGTGTTGATATTATTGTTCTAAAAAATCAAATTTAGTGAGACATAGAACTCACTCAGCAATAAGAACAATTGCTGATTCTGCCACACAGAAGTAGGGAATATTGTTAACCTCTTGACATCCAATTGTAATGTCCTGTTGGTAACGACTATTATACAATGTGACCGAATGGAGTGTGTATATAACTCCACTGTAAAATCTTGAATATTCCATGTATTAGCAAGTCTTGGGAACATTTACCAGAAACAACAGTTGATAATAAGTCATACACCATCCATTATGACTACGAAATTCCTACATCTACATACATAGAAAACGGGATATTAAGCCGGACATATTGATATGAGACAAGAGGGAGAAAGTTGCAACACAAGTTGAAGTAAGCATCCTTAATGATGCTGGCCTGAACAGAGCTGAGAGGAAGAAAATAACAAAATAGCAAGGACTTATGTACGACATGAAAAGAAACTGGAATCAAAAGATCTGTCATTCCACTCATTATAGGAACAACAAGGCTATTGAAAAAAATTTCAAAAACTATTTGGCGAATATACTCGGTGAACCAAGTGAAAAAGAAATACAAACAATTGCACAACAATGGACGGTTGAATCTTAAAAAGATCTTTCAATTGCAGTCACTAAAATAATTGAAGAATGTTTGGCATCTGGTGGAAGGCTCTGGTCCCAACAAAAACAAAGATAAGATAAAAAGCCACATTCTTGTGAAATGTGTGCCTTTTTCTTCTAAGAATTTGCATTTATTTATATGAGAACTTCAAACTAGATATTACATCGAACACATTTGAAAGGACTCATGATTGATGCAACAATTCTAAATGAATATTTTCATCATAAAGAAAAAAGAGAATAATATAATATTAGTAAATAAATAATCACAAAGACTATAATTGGGTGAAACTGAGAGAAAAGTCACAGACATGGAATAAAGCTATATAATAATATATACTTGTGTTATAGTGTTTTGTTCAGATGTACTTCTTGTAAGGTAAAAACCACCAAGAGAGCGAAGGTCAATGGGATAAGGTATGTTTCCCTTTTGTGTGATGTGCAATGCAAAAATGTCTATTCGTCATGTTAAAAGAATTGTCTCGCATACGATATTTGTTTCGGTTGTAAACAATGTTGATATGTGTATCCACCCACACAGGGAAACCACAGAGGCTGTATACTAACAAAATAGAAAAGAAAACATTATGCATTCATTAATAGATAAATTTACATGAACACGATTACATAGACGCAATACCACCTGACACGTACAAATGCACGTTATGTATATGTATAGATGAACTAGTATACTACAACACATGCTCTCTTATCTGTCCCATGGCCTACTAATATGTACAGTCTAACATATCACATTAGAGAATACCTTTCTTACAGATCATTGAAATGAGAACAAGACAGATGATTAAGGTCGCTTCAAGCATTATTTCAGATATAATAAATGAATAAATGCTTAATGTATACACCAGGAGAGCAATGTGACTTTATATTATTATACTATATATATATATATATATATATATATATATATATATATCTTCTTTCCTTTTATTTTCTTATAATAAATAAACAAAACAAATCAATTGCGAATTGTCTTCCCTTACTTTGTGCATAATTAACTTGTTTACAAATAGGAAAAAAATATTTGAATAGACAATAACAGATTATGTTATTAGATATTTTATTAGAATATCTTTTATTGAGAAATATTAAAGTATTTTTTACAAAGGAATAACCACTTATCAAGGCCCGGAGGCCACTTGAGGACAATGGCTAATGGGTATACATTAGTCAATGTGATTATAGCGTAATAAACATAAAGTGAAGGAATTTTATAAATTGGATTACTTAGAGGAACTTCATCAGGAATGAATAAGAACAGCATGTAGGATAATTTTGGATATTGTCGTCCATCGTTCGTGCACCAAGTAGGCCTCGCGTCTGTCACAAAAGCTAAGAAGGCTTTCGATCGCCAAGGTTTAACTCATTAAAAAGTTGTTTCAAACCGACTTTTCGAAACACTTGTCCATTTCAGAATGGCTTAATTAAGTAATGTGCTGTTGCACATGATGTTTAACATTTTCATGTGGCAAAAGGTTTTGTAAGAATTGCTTTTGATGGGCTTGTCGCGCAGATGCTTGGTGTATCACAGGAAAGTGTATCACAGTGAACGGAAAGAGATCACATTGTGTCAGCTAAACAACGTTTTCTTAGATCAACGGAAAGTTGAAAACGGGAAAGTACACGTTTTTATACCGACAATGATGAAAATCCATGGAAAACGACGTCTAAGACAAAGGTCCAAAGTAAGGGATGAGGTACCGTAGGTTCGGATCGAACTGCCTTTCGTAGCTTGTAGTGAAAATGGATCTGCTGTTGTATCATTATATCGTGTAGGAGGAATTACACTAAGAACAGCGTCAGCATCCACTAGGAACTTTTGACGAGTGTGCATCAAATATATATATATATATATATATATATATATATATATATATATATATATTAGGCGATATGGCTGGAGAGATAGGGTGGAATTCGTCGTGCAATTCCACCTATCTACCTGTTTAAATGTTCAGGTCTCTTGTAGGTAAAACGTTGCTCGTATTTGCATGTGCTGTTCCTGAAACGACGGTAGATCGGGAGGAAGATAGGCGTCTTTGCGATGAGCGTCTGCCTCCAGAATTTCGTCAGTGGCTGGGCCGTGATTGTTTGTCTACAAGAATTGCTTAAATTGCTTTATTCAAGGCAGCATCGGTTGAGACAGTGATTACAGCTGACACATGGTGGTAATTGTCGGCGACGCGATCGGCGATAACCGTTAACTGTGTCAGGTCCTTATTCCCAACAAAGATGGACAGCATGTGGGATAACTGTTGAGACAGTTTCTCCAAGTAAATCAACTGTAAGATATTGTCGTCCATCGTACGAGCACAAAGCATGCCTTGCATCTGTCTCAAAAGATGAGAAGGCTTTCAGTCACCAGGGGTTAACTTGTTGAAAAGTTGAAAAGCGTAAGTAGTTTTTTTAGCACGGTAGTGAGAGCTTACGTTCTGGCAATGCTCTAAATATATCTATTCCAGTTCATGTTTCCTGTAAATTTTAGGCCGAAGAGTTTAAAGGAAGTACTTTCGGGTAACGTGTCCTTGGACACTGCTATTGGTGGTAGAGAAGGTTTCTTATAATTATTTAAAAAAACAAGCTTAGTCTTGGCAGCATTGAATGTGATCATCCATTTTTGTCCCCATTCCACTGCAGATTAGAGGTCATCCTCTAGTGTTTCTGCCATTTCCTTATATATGTGTTCATTTGTTTTCCCCTCGTGCCTGTTACAGGGAGTGGTGTCATCAACAAATATAGCCATCTCAGAAACAATTTTATCAGGGAGGTCATTTATGAATATCAAGAATAATACAGGTCCGAGGATAGACCCCTAAGGTACTTCCACATTTATATATTGTTTAGATGTACGACCGTCAAGGATACCTTGGACTTTTCTCTTACTTAAGAAGGATTTAATTACTTTATGTATTCTTCCAGTGGTACAATATGATCTAATTTTCATTAGAAGACCATCGTGCGATACCGTGTCAAAAGCCTTAGATATATCGAGGGCTATCGCTCTAGCCTCCTCTGTTTTGTCCAGTGAACGGTATACAGTTCAGAGATTACAGTTAGGATATCTGCTGTGGAACGGGCTTGCCTAAATCCAGTCTAATTGTCAGTCAGCAGCTGTAAGGTGATTGAGTAGAGCTTGATTAAGGACTCAAATATTTTGGCAAAATGCGGGAGAAAACTAATGGGGCTAAATTTACCGGGTCAGTTCTTTTGCTAGAATTATTGAAAACTGGCACCACAGAAGCGGTTTTCCAGCAGTCAAGAAAGCAAGATTCGTTGAGGCATTTGTTGTAAAGTTTGGAGCAACCTCATCGGAGCATTATTTTTTATAGCACAGCTGGGATGAGATCTGGCCCACATACTTTTGAAGTGTCTAGGATTTTTATGATACCATATACAAGGGTGATTTTCAAGTCATCTAGTGTGGCGTCTGTCCGCAAAAGAAAGTCAGGAAGGGAATGTTGTGCCAAGTCCCATATGGAGTTTGAGGCAAACCGACGGACGAGCAGGTTAGCCTTCTCGGTTGCCATGCAAACAACCTCGTGATCGTTTGACAGTGGAGGAATCATTGACTGCCCATTTACTACACTGTCGTAGATTTTCCAAAAATCATGAGTTCCTAATTTCTGTGCTTCGATGCGTTTTCCGGTAGTTTCAGTGTATTCTGTCTTATCTCTCATTATTTCTCTCTTACAATTAGTTCTAGCTTCTATATCCTTCTGTCTGTTTGAACTGAACTCATGTCGGTTGAATCTGCAGTACCAATGCTGTCTTTGAGCAATGGCAACTACACAAGCAGAAGTAAAGAAGTGCGGCTTGCTATAGAATTTCCGTGCAGGAACATGTGCTTCAATTGCAGTTTTGAACAATTCAGTGGTCTCATTTGAATGGAGTAGTGTGGGTTAGTTCACTTAATGCTTAGATATCCGGGAGTTCTAATAGGAGAAATGATTCGACATCATTTAAGTTAGTTCTAAGCCCCTGGATATTCGTGAATGCAAGCCTCAAGAGAGGAGGCAGGTTGGCTTTCTTTGAGTTTGGTCCTGGTTTAAACGTAATGTTCGATTGAACAGTCATTTAATTTTATTTGATTTAAAGGTTTTAGTTAGGGCGAATGAGAAATGCTGGACAAGTGGTTGTGCAGAATAACAGACATGTAATACAAGAACATCAGCTTTCACCTTAGTTATAAGATTGTGACATCAGGAAAGCCCACTGTGGATGAGTGTTGGGTCCCGTTCCATGCGTGAGATATCCCTACAAATATCCCGATAATATTCAACTGTTGATGGAGCAGCTGCTCTTAGTTCTACATAAGAGTGAGGGCTCCTGTACTATCAGTCGGAAACAGCAGTTAGGAACTATATATAGATATTTTATCTTCTCCGTTCAGCTCTATAAGGTCAAAATCATTTGGGACTGCGACATCGATAATGAGCGCAGTTCTTTCAGGCTTGTTCCATCTTTTATGTATCACTAAGTCTGATTTTAAAAACATGAGTATCCCCGCACTTGACAGTGTGAGTTTTCACTTTATAGAAAAAGAATATCCACACACTTCAAAAGAATTTCTCATTTTTTGTTTTATTTTACTTCAGTCGAAGTTCTCAAAAATAAATGGTCTTAAAGGTTTACACTTGAAATATATGAGATGCATAGATATTCGAATGTTCCACTTAAGTTCTTTATTACTCAAACATTTAGTAAAGAAATTGTGAAGATAATTTTCCTCTCTCCAATGAACCATTTTCATACGTTGTAATATATCTTTTATTTTAGTCTCTTGGTCTTACTGGATTCCAGTACAAGTATTTATCTAGTCTGGTGGAATATCCAGCTTCGTGCTATTACTTGAGGTAACATCACTTGGAGAAGGTGCACCATTTCTCGTAAAAGCTAATATGGGTTAGCCATAACGAGGAGACCTTATTTGGGCAACGAATACTGTGTGATTTTGAATATTTGGTCAGGGTTTACTTCTATGGAAAAAGTATCCTCATGCACGGATGTTCTGACAAATCCCTGTAAGAGAGATCTTAGACCCTCGGGGACAGTGTCTAGTAGGCATTCAAGTTCTCTCCCAGTTTTTTCACAGTGTGATTTCTCATATGCCTCACGAAATTTGATTTATCAGAACAAGAATATCCACATACATTACAAGAATGTGGCTTTTCCCCAGTGTGAGTTCTCATATGTATAACTAATTTTGATTTTCGAGAACAAGTATATCCACATACTTCACAAGAATGTGGCTTTTCCCCAGTGTGAGTTCTCATATGTATAACTAAGTCTGATTTTCGAGAACACGAATGTCCACATACTTCACAGGAATGTAGCTTTTCCCCAGTGTGAGTTCTTATATGTATCACCAAATTTGATTTAACAGAAAAAGAATATCCACATACATCACAAGAATGTGGCTTTTCCCCAGTGTGAGTTCTCATATGTGTCACTAATTTTGACTTTTGAGAACAAGATTATCCACATACTTCATAAGAATGTGGCTTTTCGCCAGTGTGTGTTCTCATATGTGTCACTAACGATGATTTCACAGAAAACGAATATCCACATACTTCACAAGAATGTGGCTTTTCCCCAGTGTGAGTTCTCTTATGTGTCACGAAATTTGATTTATCAGAACAAGAATATCCACACACTCCACAAGAATGTGGCTTTTCACCAGTGTGAGTTTTCATATGTATCACTAAATTTGACTTTTGAGAAAAAGAACATCCGCACACTTCACAGGAATGTGGTTTTTCACTAGTGTGTGTTCTCATATGTGTCACTAAGGATGATTTCACAGAAAAAGAATATCCACATACTTTACAAGAATGTGGCTTTTCCCCAGTGTGAGTTCTCATATGTATCACTAATTTTGACTTTTGAGAATAAGAATATCTACATACTTCACAAGAATATGGCTTTCCCCTATCTTGTATATTCATATTTAAATTAAATTACTCCTGCAACAAGATTATCACTAATAAATTATAAACAATGACATTTTATCATGCCCTTTTCAGTTTTATCTGGAGTTATTGATGCAAGCTAGATTTTATACTAAATAAACTTTAATTGTGTATCACTTTTCATTTTTGTGATAAGAGATATTTCTTAGTGTAAAGGTTAAAATATCATCTTTTCTAAATTAACAGATTTTTCTGAAATGTTAAATTCGATGTCTTATGATTTATAAAAATATTAAACAAAAATTTCACAAATTTAAATATGTGTGATGTTCTTATCACTATTTGCTAAACAATCCAGATAAAATAACTCTTCACAAATATATGTCTAATAAATAGTTGTGTGCAGCTGATTTTTTTTTAAATAAAATTTTGTTGAATAAATAAAATCCTTTTTTGAATAGAAACTTTTTCTTTGTTGTCATTGTTTTTGTTTTGCGGTGTGTGCATGCATATACGCTTTTTTTCTCTGTTTCTCTAGTTTCAGTAAACGAATTATCGAACCCATCCAAAACACTCGTTACTTTCTATAGCGTTCCAATGAACTGGATACATTTAATCTTTGTCAGTCACGTAAGGAAATAATTGTGCAAAGAATACTGTTTAAGGAGGAACATACTCCCTTAATACTCATTAAAAACATTCAAGCAGGAACATCTGCAAATAAAAAATAAATGAAATTTAATATTTTAATATCATTGTTTATTGTGTGCAAATATATTGTGGTTTATTTATTTATTAATGTTCTTGATATCAGTATTAAACTTTGTTCCTTCTGTTTTATCTATACCAAGTTGTTTTACTGTTTTTACTGGGTTTCCGATTTTTACGCTTTTTAAAACATTTTAATTCGCTGTAAAACTGCGTTTCAAAACAAGAAAAAATGAACACATTCTTATTTGATGAACTAATGTAAAGTCTGATGATTTCTTTGGTTTATGCCATTCAATGAAACACATGTAAGACGCAGTAATTTAAAAATATAAATGTGAATAAAATGTTTAATAAAGGAACATATCCTCTGAAAGTGTAAATAATTTTCAGTGAACGTAATAAACTGTTGCAATTTAAAGATTGCCTTAATTATAATCGAATATCTGTTTAAAGGAAAATGTGCGCGCGTGTATTAAAATTTGGATGCAATATTTACCATTGTTATAAATATATTTAGGTTCATCAGAAACCTTTTGTTTCTGCCTTCCTAAAGCACATGCATATACTGTATATATGAATATGTACATTTATTAAAACTATCGACAATTTCTTACAAAGTCTACAAAGCTAAGATTACTATATGTATTTTGCATTGTCGCCAAATATGGCTCCGTGCAACAACCTGTATCTGTATTAAACTGTGTATTTTCGTAACATTACTCATAATAGCGAATTTTATACAACAGAATAAGGTTCTCATTTTTTTACTTTTTATTAATAAATTCAACAGTTTTTTATTCAACAAATTATTTCATCCAACGTTTTTGAATGCATTATTATCATTCCCATATTTTATTATACAAATGATATAAACAGTTTTAATAATCGATTATCGCAATTTATTTTTTTTTCATTCAACAAATTATTTCATCGAACGTTTTTGAATGCATTAATCAGTTTTAATAATCGATTATCGCATTTTTTTTGTTTTAATTAACATTTGATAATGCATAGTTGTATGCAAAAAGGCTCTCGAAATCTGTGAATGTTACAGAATTTTAGCAGTTATTTTAATTTTTTATTAAAATAATTTTTTTTTTATTTTTGAAATTCAACAAATTGTTACTAGCATTCAACGAATTATTTCAACCACGTTTTTAGCGTATTTTTATTATTCGTATATTTTTTATCTTCTTTATGATGTTTCATCCTAATTATTTTCACCTTGTATAAATTATTAATATAAATTATTTATGCTGAAAGCTTAGTATAGATTTAAATATGTACAATAAACCTATTTAACTCATCATATACGAACTAAACTTTTGTCTTTCTTTTGTATTAATGTTGTATCTATAACCAGTCGATATTTTATTGTTCGTTAAACCTTTTTCATTCGCTTTAAAATTACGTTTCCTTTACTTTTTTATTTGAATTTTAGATGTTTATATCTTTTAAACCTTTCTAATGAGCTTTAAAATTACATTTTCTTTTTAACCAATAAAAAAGTGAACATTTTCTTTGATAAACTGATGAAAAGTCTGGTGAGTTGATTTGTTTATGCAATGAAACACATGAATTTAATAAACCTTTGCAATTGTAATGTTTATTGAATAGATACTTTATAAACGTATTTTGTTTTAAGGAAAATGTGCACGTGCGAGTATGTGTGTGATTATGTGTGTGAGTGTGCGTGTGAGACAATCTTAATGTAATATTTGTCATTATTATAATGAAAGAAATATAGGTTCACCAGAAAACGTTTGTTTCTGTCTTCCTAAAGCACATGCATATACTGTATATAAGGAATACTTGATAACGGAATATGTAAATTACTCAACATTATCAACACTTACTAAAAAGGGATTTATTTATTACCAAAAACATTACTAATTAGGTTGGAAAACATAGAGTAAAATCTGTACATAAAATTTTCACTAGTTATTTCTTATTTTCCGTATATATTTATCAAATTTAAAGCATATTATTCAAATTTATAGATTTTTTAAGGATATCTGTTTATCGTTAATTCATTTGAACATAGAAAGTGTTGTTACTAAATGTGTTTAACTCATCATCAAGTTAATATTTAATCTTTATGTTGCTGGAAGTTGAGAGATAAAGTTTATCGCTAATTCATTTGAACATAGAAATTGTTGTTACTACATGTGTTTAACTCATCAGCAAGTTAATATTTAATCTTTTACTATTGGTTAAAACAAAATTGTTATTTAATAATTTGTTAATACACAATTAACATAGTAAGGATGCTACAAAGCCAGCTTAAACCTTGCTAGAAAATTACAAAAGAGTATCGTATACGTTTACAAAGCTAATATTACCATATGTATTGCTTATTGTTGCCAAATATGGCTTCGTGCAGCTACCAAGACCATATTTGTCTTCGACATCTAAAAAAGTTTCAAGTATATGCTCTGCACCAACGTACTTACTCCTGATAGAAATATATTGTATCCTCTCAACCTACATACTCCTGATCAATCGGACAAACATCAAAATCCAACCATTCTTTTTGTTGATGCTTGTAAGGCTTCTATTGTTTGAGACGAAAATAGTGAAAATTGGGATTGGAATGTTTTATCTTAAAATATTTGTTCATTCTTAATTCATCTGAACGTTAAAATTATTTGGAATCATAGACGTTTCACTTATAAGCGAGTTTAATGTTTTATATTTAAATATTAGTAAGACAAAGTATTTAAATTATTATTAACATATAACAAACATTTAACCTAATTATGTTATTTTGATTTTTAACTAAACATTTTATAACAATACAACTACCACATATAGATTGATATTTTCTTTGCTTGGGACAATTACATATTCTATTTCTTCTCGTGTATTTCTCAATGTGTAAATCCTATTATTCCAAACCAATGAAGAAAATATCCGTTCATCTCTAATTCAGCTTCACATATTTTTTAAAACTTAATCACATGTAAGATCAGCACATTTAATAATACATTTCTAAAAAATGGTTTTATATTTAGAAAGTTAATTGTTTTATACTTAGAAAGTTTATTCTGTTTCCTATTTTTAAGGAGTTTTAAGAAATCTCTGTTTCTCCCTTTACTGTTGAAAGGTTTAAGGGTTTTTACACTTAATATTTTATCTGCTGCAATCAATTTTGAATGTCGTTTTTATAGTGCTGAGATGATTTTAAGTAATAAAATTAGCAGTGGATAGGTAAGTGCCATATTGAAAGATATGCTAATTCAACGAAACATATTGTCATTAAATATCATCTTTACTGTTTGTATAGCAAACTTTACCAGGACATTAAATTGAGGTTATGTTTCACAACGCATGCCTTAATGAACTGATGAAATATTTTAACTTAGGCTTCAATTAACTGTGCTTATATTATTAGCATACTTAATGTTTTATATTTAAATATTAGTAAGACAAAATATTTAAATTATTATTAACATATAACAAACATTTAACCTAATTATATTATTTTGATTTTTAACTAAACATTTTATAACAATACAACTACCACATATAGATTGATATTTTCTTTGCTTGGGACAATTACATTTTCTATTTCTTCTCGTATATTTCTCAAAGTGTCAATCCTATTATTCCAAACCAATGGTGAAAAATATCTGTTCATCTCTAATTAAGTTTAACATATTTCTTAAAACTTAATCACATGTAAGATCAGCACATTTGATAATAAATCTATAAAAATGGTATTATATTTAGAACGTTAATTATTTTTCTATTTTTTAGAGAATAGAAAGGCACTGGAATAGGATGATGTATTATAACGAGGTACCTGAACAGAGAATTGATGAAGAGTAACACTAGATCAACAAGTCAAACAAGTTAATCTTTGTTTCTGTATCTTGCCGATATTTAATGTGCATTAATTGTCGGCCATTGTTTGTGTAGACAGAGCGGCAAGCACTGCTGATTGTAGTGAATTTGTCCATACAACCAGCTTGTTAACGACGTTGAATGTTTTGAGGGTTGTTACACCTAATGTTTTCATATTATTATAATTATTATTGAGTTTTTTATTGAATTAAATATTATTTTATATGATTAACATTATTATTGGGTTTTATTGAATTTAATATTACTTCATTGTAGTGAATTCGTCCTTACCACAAGCTTGTTACACACTTTAAAGTGTTTCTCCCTTTACCGTTGAAAGTTTTGAGGATTGTTACACCTAATGTTTGCATATGATTATTATTATTATTGAGTTTTTTTATATTGAATTAAATATTATTTCATATAATTATCATTATTATTGAGTTTTTATAATGAATAAAATATTATTTCATATAATTATCATTATTATTGAGTTTTTATTGAATTAAATATTATTTCATATGATTATCATTATTGAGTTTTTATTGAAATAAATATTATTTCATATGATTATCATTATTATTGAGTTTTTATTGAATTAAATATTATTTCATATAATTATCATTATTATTAATTTTTTATTGAATTAAATATTATTTCATATGATTATCATTATTATTAATTTTTTTATTGAATTAAATATTATTTCATATGATTATCATTATTATTAATTTTTTTATTGAATTAAATATTATTTAATATTATTATCATTATTATTAATTTTTTATTGAATTAAATATTATTTTATATGATTATCATTATTATTATTATTTTTTCATTAAATATTATTTCATATGATTATCATTATAATTAATTTTTTTTATTAAATTAAATATTATTTCATATGATTATCATTATTATTAATTTTTTTATTGAATGAAATATTATTTCATATGATTATCATTATTATTAATTTTTTATTAAATTAAATATTATTTCATATGATTATCATTATTATTAATTTTTTATTAAATTTAATATTATTTCATATGATTATCATTATTATTATTTTTTTATTAAATTAAATATTATTCATATGATTATCATTATTATTAATTTTTTTATTGAATTAAATATTATTTCATATGATTATCATTATTAATAATTTTCTTTATTAAATAAAATATTATTTCATATGATTATCATTATTATTAATTTTTTTATTGAATTAAATATTATTTCATGTGATTATCATTATTAATAATTTTTTCATTGAATTAAATATTATTTCATATGATTATCATTATTATTAATTTTTTTATTGAATTAAATATTATTTCATGTGATTATCATTATTATTAAATTTTTCATTGAAATAAATATTATTTCATATGACTATCATTATTATTAATTTTTTCATTGAATTAAATATTATTTCTTATGATTATCAGTATTATTAATTTTTTTATTGAATTAAATATTATTTCATATGATTATCATTATTAATAATTTTTTTATTGAATTAAATATTATTTAATATGATTATAATTATTAATAATTTTTTTATTGAATTAAATATTATTTCATATGATTATCATTATTATTATTTGTTTTATTGAATAAAATATAATTTCATATGATTATCATTATTAATAATTTTTTTTATTGAATTAAATATTATTTCATATGATTATCATTATTAATAATTTTTTTTATTGAATTAAATATTATTTCATATGATTATCATTATTATTAATTTTTTTATTGAATTAAATATTATTTCATATGATTATCATTATTATTAATTTTTTTATTGAATTAAATATTATTTCATATGATTATCATTATTAATAATTTTTTCATTGAATTAAATATTATTTCAAATGATTATCGTTATTATTAATTTTTTTTAATTAAATATTATTTTATATGATCATCGTTATTATTAATTTTTTTATTGAATTAAATATTATTTCATATGATTATCATTATTATTATTTGTTTTATTGAATTAAATATTATTTCATATGATTATCATTATTATTAATTTTTTTATTGAATTAAATATTATTTCATATGATTATCATTATTAATAATTTTTTTATTGAATTAAATATTATTTCATATGATTATCATTATTATTATTTGTTTTATTGAATTAAATATTATTTCATATGTTTATCATTATTAATAATTTTTTTATTGAATTAAATATTATTTCATATGATTATCATTATTGAGTCTTTATTGAAATAAATATTATTTCATATGATTATCATTATTATTGAGTTTTTATTGAATTGAATATTATTTCATATGATTATCATTAATATTAATTTTTTATTGAATTGAATATTATTTCATATGATTATCATTAATATTAATTTTTTATTGAATTAAATATTATTTCATATGATTATCATTATTATTATTTGTTTTATTGAATTAAATATTATTTCATATGATTATCATTATTATTAATTTTTTCATTGAATTAAATATTATTTCAAATGATTATCGTTATTATTAATTTTTTTAATTAAATATTATTTTATATGATCATCGTTATTATTAATTTTTTTATTGAATTAAATATTATTTCATATGATTATCATTATTATTATTTGTTTTATTGAATTAAATATTATTTCATATGATTATCATTATAATTTTTTTTTTATTGAATTAAATATTATTTCATATGATTATCATTATTAATAATTTTTTTATTAAATTTAATATGATTTAATGCATCCCTCTGCTTATTTTACAAGTATTTTAATGGTTTTTGCCTGTTTTACAAGTACTGCCATATTTTAATGGTGGATGATCTGACGAACTACAAGCTATTGTACCCCCTTAATGAAAATACCCCCGACAAACCCGACAAGCAGCAAAGTCCCACCCCAACACAGTAGAGATCCCTAGATGTAGGAAAACCTTCTATTCTAATAGTTTCTTCCCTAGAACTGCTGGACTAGGTGTAGACTTTGTGAAAAAATATTGAATAATTCCACCCCTTGCCTTTCCAAGCTTATAACTACTCGAAAAATGTAATTCAACCCCTATTTTTTTCAGTTAAAGGAGCAAGGACCGAGGTTTCAATTAAAAAAAAAGAGAAACAACGTGGTTTAAAAAAAGGGTGTTACACTTCGGACTTTACAGGTACATTTCTAAGAAATACTACTTTTTTGTTTTACATTTGAATATATTATTTAGTCATCTTTTGTCTTCAATTTGTGATATATAAACTTTGGTGAGTAAATTAATTATTTACTTTGTAATAGACATTTGAAAATGGGGGAGCATAAATTAAAAAAAGACGTTTGTCTAAAATGTTATATTCGATTTATTGGAAAGAGCATAAAAATTCACATTGACCCTGAAAATATCGTAACAATAGAATCAAAAGAAAAATGTTGATAGATTTTTAAAGTTTAAAAATCGAAAAATACTGAACTCGTAAAACTCAATTAATTTCATTAGTTTTTTTTTTAATAAAGAATAACTTTTCATACAACTTTAATGATTTATTTTGGAAGTATAATCCATAAAGAAAATAAACAACCCACGTTTAAAAGAGAAAGTACGAGTTTTTTTTTAAATATTTTATTTGCAGTTTCGTGTTAGGCGTGTCAAAAATTCCTACAAAAATTCTGATACACCTACTGCTTGACTTAAAAATTCTCTCCTGGCTTCCTGCTTCCCCATCTGTACTGACATGCAGAAGTTCAAGTGTAATGTAAACAAACATTTTGCTGCTCAACTCCCTACATAGTGTCCCTGCAACTTAGGTCCCTGATATTAGCCCCCTACATCAAAGTGCCAATGTGCCGTGTTGTGTGTAATTTTAAAAAAAAGGTAAAACCAAACATGAGACCTTTGTAAAAAAGTAAATTTATTGGACTTAAGGAGTCGGAGTCTGATAAAATAATTCCGACTCCGACTCCTAGTACTCTTAGAAATGCAAATCGAATCAAATTATTGCGTTTATTATAAACATTATGATTTAGCGACATAATAGATAATTGTTGACATAAAACTACATCTAAAAGAAAAAAAATCTTTTAAATAAAACCCAACAAACCATGCTGGTTTCGATTGTAAATATTTAAAAATATTTTGTTCTATATAAAGTTTCTGTTAATTAGTGATGCCCAATAAATGAGGGATCATTTTATGTAAACTTTATTAAATAAAATTATCCTTATTCGAAAACGCCAAATATTGAATAAAATATCAAAATTAAAACACTTCTCTATCGACATATAAGGTAAATATGGACAGAAAAGTATTTGTAAAAATATTAAAAAAAAAACAATAAAAATATGAAAAAAAAATTGTGCCCAGTTGTCTGACAATTCGACAAACTTTTGATCAACTTATTTTGTTTATGGTAAACATTATTATTTTCTCAGAAGAAAACGAAAGTAAATAAACTCACGTTTGATAAAAAATCTAAATATCAGATTGAATCACATATTATTAGAAAGATTAGGAAGGTGTGGGTACTCATTTTTAGTTTAATTTATGAAACAAAGGCATCAATAATAATTTTTTTCCATTCTATTTTTCGAAATATTTTTAATGGCTTTTCAGACGTAATGGCAAACAAAAAATTTATTTTATTTGATTTATTTTTTATCAGTAAAACTATGTTAAATTCGATTGTAAACATTTATCAATTATTTTTTTCTTATTTTATGTTATTTTTCTTTATTAAGTTTCCATTATGTGCTTATCTTATGAAACTTAATAAAAAATTATTTTATGTAAACGAAATAAAAGAATTATTTTATGTAAACGAAATAAAAAATCATTTTATGTAAACGAAATAAAAGAATCATTTTATGTAAACGAAATAAAAAATCATTTTATGTAAACGAAATAAAAGAATCATTTTATGTAAACGAAATAAAAAATCATTTTATGTAAACGAAATAAAAGAATCATTTTATGTAAACGTAATAAAAAATCATTTTATGTAAACGAAATAAAAGAATCATTTTATGTAAACGTAATAAAAGAATCATTTATGTAAACGTAATAAAAGAATCATTTTATGTAAACGAAATGAATCATTTATGTAAACGTAATAAAAGAATCATTTTATGTAAACGTAATAAAATAGTCATTTTACGTAAACGTAATAAAAAAAAATCATCTTATGTAAACGTAATAAAAGAACTATTATTATTTTAAAAGGTATTTAATGGGATTTTTTAAGCGTAAAAAATAACTTACCTTACATATTGTAAACTTATTTTAATATTTAAATTTTACTTAAACACATTTTGGTCAATGTCAAGTTTCTTTCCAACTCCTTAAAAAACTTTAAAGTGACGACTTGAATAGGTGTTCGGTGATGCTGAAAACGAATATCACATTTAAATTTGGGGCAGATAAGTAGTTTTCATGATATGAAGAAATTACTTTTTCAATAAGTGGGGATCATTTCCTATATAAAAGTAACGTAAAATGAGCACCCACTTTTTGGTCACTAAGTAATTTCTTCATATCATAAAGAAATTATTAAAAGAATTTAGCTATTTAACTTTCAGTTAATTTAGCTACTTAACTTTCAGCGTCATATTCGTTTTCAGCACTCTTAAACACCGGCGCTGTTTTTTACTAAGAGATTCGTTCACCTTTTTTCATTTTCAAACTTGTTTTATATGACGAAATTACTAGACGGCGGGTGCTTTTTTTACGTGAAATTTGTATAAGACAATGATCCCACACTTTTTTAAAAAGTAATTTCTTCATATCATGAAAACTACTTATCTGCCCCAAATTTACATGAGATATTCGTTTTCAGCATCATTGAAAACCTAGAAAAGTCGTCATTTTAAAGTTTTTTGAGGAGTTGGAAAGAAACTTGACATTGACCCACATGGTCACATTTCATATATATTTTATTCACGAAACCAATATTTTTATTGGATTGCAATAAAAAAAATAAACTTATTTTCATATTTAAGTTTATTTTAAAGTTGTTGAATAATATTGTCGTAAAGTGAAAAAAAATAAACTTACCTTCCATTCCAGGAATTTAAAACGAAACAAAAAAAATCGTTTTTCTTCAGTGTCCAACGCAGAAAAATTTGTTTGTTTGTTAGGATTTCTTAATATAATCTTTAGTAAATTGATACAAATTTTGTTTTGTGTGTCCAATTCATTAAGCAATTAAATATATGAAAATATAAAAGAATCCAAATTAAAAGACAAAAAACACGATTTAAACGTGAAATTATTATAAGAAGAAAAAAATCAACTGCTTCAGAACAAAGAACTTTTGTTCATCGTAAAACGGTGTAATCATTATTTTGTTCCTCGTGTAAAAGATTGAACATTTCATTATTATTTGGATTAGTCGAACTACTGTTTACATCCAAGATGAGAACAGTAATCCAAATAATCCAAATATAAAAAATGCAAAACTGAATATTTCACATAAACAATTAAAAAAGGAAGGAATTGAACAAATAGCGAAGTCAATCAAATAACAAAAACTAGATTTGAACCAACAAGAAACAAAACAATAATCACATGATTACATTATGAAAATTGCGACTTATTTTTTATAAGATTCGATTCCGTTAATTTTACGATGACCTTAACTTATAATTCCAGACTTAAACCTGATGTTTTACATGCAATCAACGACTAACGATGAAAGTGTAGTACCTGTTTCTAGTTTGTTTGCGCATTTCACCCATGTGTATTACCTCCTCCTTTGATAAAGAAGTAGTGCAATGTTGTAACAGAGGTATCCTTTCACAGAGACGTAACGCAATGTTGTAAAATGTTCCCACTCGCAGATGGGAATATGGGAAAAATATAACAGAACACAAATCGATACTGAACAACATACAGATCGCCTTGTAATTTGCTTGCACGGGTTTACACATAGATTCGAAAATTTTCTCAAAAACAAATATATAACAAATAAATCTTATCAAAAACAAGATAAGTTACTTTTCTACCAAACTGGATATATTTTTCGTGTTTTTATTCAATGTAACATGTTTATTCAGCTCGAAAACCATACATTGTTTACTGATGTATTGGAAAATTCAAAATGGCGCCCGACTCTCTCTTTAACACGGTAAGTTCGGGTAAAAGGTGGTATAAATAATAAACTAGACAAAATACTATTCAAAAACCACCGAATATATGTCAACCTATGTCACGGTAATATATATTGAGCGAGTTTCTACCAGTATTTTGTCTAGTTTTATATTTATAGCACTTTTCCCAAACTTACCGTGTTAAAGAGAGAGTCGGGCACCATTTTGAATTTTCCAATACATCACATCATTAAAAACACAGTATGTTTTTCGAGCTGAATAAACATGTTACATTAAATAAAAACACTGAAAACATATCCAGTTATGTAGAAAAGGAACTTATCTTTACTTTGATAACATTTATTTGTTATTTGTTTTTTGACAACTTTTTCGAATCTATGTGTACAGTAAAACACCCTACTGTATATTTGTAAAAGTGTGTCTGGCGTACTGAAAAAAAACATTTTTTCTCAAAAATAAAAGTGAATAAAATTTATTCGTACAAAAATCTGTATACATGATTCTAGTGTATAAAATAATTACACATAAAAATTGGGTTATTTTTAATTTGTTTTTGAAAGAGCGTTAGCAAATTAGCAGAATAAAAACGGTGGTGTTTTTTTTTTTTTTTTTTTCTTAATTACATTAAAATTGATAAACTAAAACTGTTTTCCTTCTGTCGTCACAAATATAACTTTTAAAAGTATATTTTATATCATTTACATTAATTATCAGCGTTGTTTGCCTAAATAACTGTTATAGTAAAGCCAGGAACTATGCTATATTATCGATTACCTCGACGACGATGACGACGACGACGACCTCGACGACGACGACGACGACGACGACGACGACGACGCAAATTAGTCCATGAGATTAACATATAAAAAAATATATATAGCGTCTATTGGCATTTTTTAAATTACTGTTCCTAGTTTCTGTTTCAGCACATCACGGATTTTCGGGTGTGCTGAAAACGAATATCACATTTTCACGATATTGCAAACATACTTTTCTGCATGTTTCATCCAGTAATATACGCTTTTCGGAAACTTAAATTTTAAATCATACACTTTTCTGAAACTTAAATTTATATCATACACTTTTCCGAAACTTCTAAATTTATATCCATCGATTCCTTAAACTGTATTTTTCTGAAACCTAACGACTTCCAATTTCTGAGAAAAAAAAAATGGCTCAAGCGCAAATTGTTTTTAAATAAATGTTATCAAAGCCAAGATAAGTTACTTTTCTACCTAACTGGATATGTTTTTAGTGTTTTTATTTAATGTAACATGTTTATTCAGCTCGAAAAACATACAATGTTTATCGATGTATTGGAAAATTAAGAATGGCGACCTACTCTCTCTTTAACACGGTAAGTTTGGGAAAAGGAGTTGAAAATAAAAAAATATGCAAAATACTGTTAAAAACCCACTGAATACATGTCAACGAATGTCACGGAAACATATATTGAGCGAGTTTTTAACCGTATTTTGTCTAGTTTTTTATTTATAATTCCTTTTCCCAAACTTACCGTGTCAAATCGTATTTCCAAGTTTAATTAGTTTTATGGTGTGTTTTTTTTATTCAATTGTAAGATTAAAGCATAGAATAGGTACAAAACACCCTCCCCTCCCCATGTTAAGAATGGCTTTTTAAATAATAACGTTATTATTTACGTCCAGGTTACTACTCTGCACTAGTACCAAAACTTCTTAAAAATGTAAACTTAAAAAAATATTTACCGTTTTAACCACTTTATATGTTATCCCCCCCAAGAAAAAAAAACTAAAAAGTATTTGTGCGCAATAAATATCTAAATTAAATGTAATGTTTACAAATACTTTCAGTATGAGGACGGAACTTCTAAAAATGTAAACAAAAAAAATGGAAACGCAAAATGTCCGCAGAGACATGTAAACCCAAAATGTCCGCAGAGACATATGTCCGCAGACACACGTGCTGAAAACGAGGCAAGCTCCTCCCCAAAAAATATGCGCGAACTATAATTTGAAAACGAGGCTTCTCTCTTCGAAGAAGAAGGGGGGTAGTAATTTTGGCCATCTTGAATTCTTACAACTCGTAAAAAGTTAATATTTGGTATGAAATTAAGAGCATTTAAAACTACTTAAAAACACTAATAAATGATTCAGGTAGGTTGCAAAGTAACTTTTATAGCTACAGTTAATATTTCTTTGTTGTATATTTTAATTTTTGACCACTTTTTCGAATCTATGTGTACAGTAATACAAACCCGATATGATTAATGGGTGCTTGTACAGTTTAATCAAGAAATCAAAAAATTAAAATATCGAAAAAATATATTGTATGTACTCGTTATGGATTAAAGTTTTCATGAAAAAAGAAATCACTTGATTTGATCCAGCAGTTATTATTATATTTTTATCAAGGAAAATCAAATTATAATGAGATCGATCGGGTAACGGCCATCTTTCTTTTCGCTTAGGAGAAGGGAACGCCAGGAGAAGATAACTTCAATGACTGTTTAAAGTTTGCCAAATTAGGACGAAATTATTTTCTTTTTAAACATGAGCAGAAAAAATACTAAGAAAAATATTTTTCACTTATTTTACAGAATTTTCTTTGTCCTTTTTTAATCTTTTTTTCATTTTGTCCTTTGTATAAAGCCACCCCTCCAGATACTACACTTTGATCTCGACTCTGTTACCCCCTACGGAAGGGAAGTATAATTTCTTTTATGCGCCCACCACTGTTTTTATATCACACTTCTATACTAACCACCGACAAACACCAATAAAAACGCACTAAACCAAAAACATATTTATGTAATTAAATCAAACAGTTGTACAGTTTACTCAAGACATACAAAAATAAAAATATTTTTAAAAAAACCGAGTTATATTGTACGTACGCGTTATGGAATGAAGTTCTCCGAAAAAGGAACTTAATTTGATCAAGTACTTTTTCTTACAGGGGAAATCTAATTTTATTGTAATCGATCAATCATCGCAATTTGGCTATTTGGGGACACGAGGAGGGGTGGCTTTATACACGTGGGGGGCCTGGCTCGAGACGGACGGCTTACGTCCGACCTGCTCACGGGCAGTCTCGGTCAGGCCTTCAACGTCCTGACCCCCGAGGACTTTAGACCCCTAGTAGACGAATACTACTAGGTAGTGGAAACATGGAAACGAGCTTAAATCTAGCTAGTTTAAATGCGCGGGGCATGAGATCCCGAAGCAAGTCTGCTCACGTGCTGAGGGATCTCGTGGCCCTTAAGGTAGATGTAGCCACCATACAGGAAACCCACTTTGTTGGGGCCGGGAACTGCGATGTGCTGGTGAACGATTTTGATGTTTACTCAGCATATGGCAGCCTCCGGAGCTGGGGGGGTTTCTGTACTAGTGAGTCACACTCTGTCTGCGACGGTTACACTTGTCCACGCGGACGCTCATGGGAGGCTGGTCGTGGTCGATGTTGCCGTTAAAAGCGGCGCGTTTCGGATCGTGGCAGTTTATGCGCCTAACTTCCCCAGCGAGAGGGTTCCCTTTTTTCGGCGGATGGAGGTGTTTCTCTCTTCGGGTCCGGAGCGGGTAGTTTTAATGGGGGACTGGAATGCCATCCTGGACCCGAGCATAGATATGGTCGGGGGGGGGGGGGGGGGTTAGAGGGTCGGGGGGGGGGGTGAAAGCAGCCTGTCTGACCTGATGGCCTCGTGCGATCTGGTCGCTAGGTTCCATCTGGATCACCCCGGGAGGGAGATGTGGACGTGGCAATCTGACCTAAAACAAACAAACAAACAAAAAAAAATGACCGAGAAGCACACGTCCTCATTACCACGTGAGGACTAATTTGAAAGTAAAGACTCCATTTATCTCGCCAGACTGATGATTAGGCGAAACATGGCACACAGGAATTGAGTTGTAAGTATAATAAAATTGGGTTTGATAACAATAAGTTGCAAGTTTAGTAGTGTAATAATGTGGTTTCCAATAAAACGAATATAATATTTTAGGCAAATGTTTTTTTTAATTCACGCCCCCCCCCCATTTTTAAATGTCTATTAAAAAGTAAATAATTAATTTAATCACCAAAGTTTTATATATCACAAATTGAAGATGAAAGATCAATAGAAATTTACCTGGAAAGTCCGAAATTTAAAACCTATTTTTAACAAACCACGTTGTTTATTTTTGTTTTTTTAAATGAAACCTTGGTCCTTGCTCCTTTAATTGAAAAAAACAATAGGGTCTGAATTACATTTTTCGAGTAGTTATAAGCTTGGAAAGACAGGGGACGGAATTAATTCACGCCTCCCATTTTGAAATGTCTATTTAAAAGTAAATAGTTAATTTACTCACCAAAGTGTTATATATCTCAAATTGAAGATCAATAAATAATATGTTCAGAAATTTACCTGTAAAGTCCGAAGATTAAAACCTTTAAAAAACAAAAAAAAAACGTTGTTTTTTTTTTGTTTTTTTAATGAAACCTTGGTCCTTGCTGTTTTAATTGAAAAAAATTAGGGCTTGAATTACATTTTTCGAGGAGTTATAAGTTTGGAAAGACATGGGTGGAATTATTCAATATTTTTCACGAAATTTCTGACACATCTACCACAGCAGTAAGAGACACTACGGATATTTAAGCTAATTATGTACATTATTATCTTAATTAAATGGGGATGGTGAGCGAACAATGTTATCGGGATAAACATTCATCTCTTAGCGATTATCAAAGGTTTCTATTTGCATCATTGGCTATCTACAGCACATATCTTCAATAGACAAACTCGCATTTGTTGATGTTTCCAGTTTGGCTCCGATCGATGGCAGAAGTTTTTGAGCAATGTACACGAAGCTGAGATAAGGAAGGTCTCCTTTTTTGTTGTTGTTGTTGTTGTGGTGGTGGTGGTGGTGGTG